>NC_136624.1:31940948-32173448 GCF_933228915.1 Telmatherina bonti
GATATTATTTCATTCTCCAAAAATCATAAATAATTATTTATAAATAATTTATTTTTCTTAGTTGATGGGCAATTTTCTAGTTGTAAGGAAAACATATCAATGTGTCATAATAAACGAAGGAGGAACTCCTACTCTATAATTATGAAGGAAGTGCAGCTTGACAGATTGCCTGGACATAAATGAATATTTTCATATATTTATATTTAATAGTTAAGATGTTCCTCTCGTCAATGCTGAGCTTTAATTTCTACCATCATTTGCTCCCTCGAGCACTTTCTCCTGCTCATCTCCATAAAGAAATTGGCTGTTGCTTGCAAAGGCAGTTGTCATGCTGCCTGAAAAGAGGCGGAGCAGTGTGAATAACTTGTGAGCGGCACCGCTGATTGGAACGGTCCAGGCCTAAACATCAACAGCGGGCCTGTGTTCCCAGCTTGCAGGGACCCACACTGCTGCCCTTGTGTCCTGATCTCAGTCCCTTCAGCGCAGGTCGCACTTGCTCCAAACACATGCACATTTATTCGCACAAATAGTAAATGTCTTAACATCATTGGAGGGGGAATTATTTAAAACATTCAAGGTTAATGAAAATCTGGCTGATGGAGAACAGCACCGCATGATGATGAAGACTGAAGTTGTTTTCTTCAGTTCATCCCAAGTCATGAGACATGATGGTGAACTGTAGCTTTCTTTCTTTTTTTCTTTATGTCGGGACTTGTTGATTTTGTCTTGCTTGACTTAGTAACTAAACTCTAGAGACAATGTGAGCATGTCAGGAATTCCCAGAGGAGTTGGCTGGCAGACTTTCTCACCCCGTTGTGTTTTATCGTTGGTCAAGTCTGGAAGTAGATGGAGGCTTGTCAGTTTGATTCATAGTTTCTGCTGTTGCACAAGAAAATGGAAAATCTTGAGTGGCAAAGGTTTGTTCTTAAAATAACACAATAGTATACTTGTATTGATTCTGACCAACCTTTTGGAGCTTGATCAGTAAACTTAGGGTTTAGAATATTGCATGATGTTAAAAAGCCAATTCATTTCTGGATCATGTTAGAGAATCTCTAAGCTTTGGCCACTTTGTAGTGCTGTGTGCCATTTATAACATTCTCCTTGCCAATACAAATGTGGCTGACAGATTAACCATTAGTGAAGTTATTGGTGTTATTTTGGCAAAGATAGTTTAGAAAACATATTAAAGCTTAAGTATTTTACTCTTTAGCTAACATAAATGCCTTCTTTGCAGATTTTTCACAGTGACATATTTGTTTTTGCAGTGGTGTATTTATGCAGTGCAGCTGACAACTGTTAAAAATGACACCTTACCTGTAAGCTTGTTTGCCTTTGCACACAACTGGCCACTATCTCACATCAGTTTCCTAAATCTTAAATGGAAAAATAAACCATCCCCTGAAGTAATGATTATTGTATTTATATCAGCATGTGGTTCATGATAGCTGCCTGCTCATCTGCAAACAAGATCTGCCTAAATTTATAAACCAGAGGATGTAAAATCAGTGCTTCCACAATGCCTAGTTGCAAGTTTCTAAATCTTAACACTTTACAGAGTGACAACACTAAAATAGATTTGTGCAATTATTCTTATGACAGCTAATGTTAGTTTGTATGTGAATTTTGTAATGTGCATTCAAACAGAACCCTACATACTCATTGTTAATATCATGTGACCCACTTCATCCTGCTGCAGCTAGCACCCTCAGTTAATCATGTGGGCTCCTTGGCACTGGTTCACCTGGCACTATTTCTGTGTTGGTTCTGTTAGTCCCATTGTTACCCATCAGTAACCAAGCCATTTCCTGAGTCTTGCTGGGAGATTTTCAAATTCCCTGCTTTTTTCCCCGAGCACTACACAACCTTATGTTCATACTGGCTTACTTCCTCAAAACTTATTTCACACATCAGTCATACACTGTCGTGTTGTTTCAACATTTTGTCCGTTTCTAATAGATCTGTCAACTTGTCTTATAGAAGTTATTTTAAAGTGCCCAATGGCAGTACTTCTCCCCCTACTCATGTTTTCCTTTCGCTGTTCTTTCTTCATTTTTTCCTCCTGATTGTACACCATGAGTGAGCCGACCACAGCTTTCATACACGTTGTCCTGTTGCTAGGCAGTGACCATAATTCCGCAAACTCAACTTTCCTCCATCTGTTTCTCTGTACAGGCAATATGGTTCCTTATTGTCTGTCAAATAATTCCATTAAATATATTGGTGTTTCTTTTCATCGTAACTCATTTTGAAGTTGTGTGCGCTTGTGTTCATGCAGACACAGCTTAAGGCCTTCATGGTTCAAGAAGAAACGGTGATAATGCAGCTTTAGCCACTGATCAGATGAAGTGTGCCGTGTCAATGTGACAAGATCATTGATATCAGTCCAGCTGTCAGCAGCATGATTCAGGGTCTGCTGTCACAACTCCTCCTCCACAGAACCTCCAGCTAAACACATAAGGACTATATTTACATTCAAGTCATTTCAGCATCAGATTCCACATAGATGAAAACACATGTGATGTTTGCCAGGAGGTTAATTATGTTTGTAATGTCCAGTAAAGATTGTGCTAGTTGTTTATCAAAGCAACAAAGTCATTAAGGTATGTTCCAAACATTGCCAATCACATCTGATTGTTAGCAGCTGCAGGTTTGCTGGGCAAACTCCAAAGGGCATGTTTACTACTTTTAGGAGGTTGTGTGTTTGTGTGTGTGTGTGTGTGTGTAGTAGTGAGAGAAAAGCATGGCCAGTCAGATTCATCCATCATCTGTGTTCTGCCTGTTGGCACAAACTCATATTACAGTCTTGTCCTGGTCTGTTAGTAGTGTAGATGCTTCATTTTTCATATATATATATATATATATATATATATATATATATATATATATATATATATATATATATATATATATATATATATATATATATATATATATATATATATATATATATATATATATATATATATAAAAATCTTATCTCCAGTGTGTGTCACTGTTGGGAGGAATAGAAAAGTTCATAATAGCATACATGATTTTTGTTAATGGCTCAGAATTCTGTCTGTATTTTGACAAAATAACCCTTTAAATGGAGTTCATGTCATCCATTTCTGTCGAATCAGCCTGCATCTTAATTATTCCCCCGTTTCTTAACCATTGGATCTGTTTACAATTTTCCCTGCAGGCTCAGTGCGGTTAGCCGGACAGACATATCTATTTTTTTTTCTTTCCCTTTCTTTCAGCTTAACAATGTGTCCCCCAGACTGAGCAGGAGAAATATGTCATCATTGTATTTTTTTGTGAAAGTATCAATGAAGGCTAAAACTTCCCCACCATGAGGCTGATGTAGAACTGAATCCCATTTTCACTGTGCTGTCAGCTTAGTGTGCTAAGATTAGACCTTTTTGATGCAGTTATGGACTTATATCTAACCTTTGGGGACATAATTTACACTAACATCCCTGTTCTGTCACATATATATATTTGGTTGTTTGTTAAAATTGGTGTAATTTCTAGGTATAATGTGTTCTGATTTATTGGCCCGTGTGAACTCCTAGTCCACAGAAGAGTAGGTGCTGACAGCTGTCTGTGGAAAATTTCTTGGCCTGTTTCTGCCCCCAGGCTTCACAGTGCATGTGTGTGCTGCATGCTGCGTACTTGTGTATTTTGAGGGTCATCCCAGAAAGACTCCACCTCAGGCGAGTGCCAGTGGAGAGTGTACTGTCAGGCACCCCTTGGTGTGTGTGTGTGTGTGTGTGTGTGTGTGTGTGTGTGTGTGTGTGTGTGTGTGTGTGTGTGTGTGTAAGTCTCTGTGTGTGTTGTGTTAAAATTCCTTGTGGCAGATGAGATCTCTCTGGCCGCTGTGGGCTGTTAGAGTAAACATAGCATAGGATTATTAAAAAACAAATAAAGGAAAACACATTGTTTAAGACATTTTTATTCAAACATTAACCATTATAAAATAAGTTGTCTTGAAGGAATCAAAGGGGAAAAGGGTGGCAGGTGGTTTATGCTCATTCAAGTGTTGAGTGCAGCTGCAATGTTTGTGCTGTGAAGGTAGAGAACATTGTATTTACCCTGAAATCAGACCATAGAGACATCTGACACATGAAAAACTTCAGGTATACAACGAGGAAGAACAGGAGACCCTTCCAAGATGGAAATGATCTGAAGCTAAAATCCTGTGGTGTTGGGAGGGGGAGTAAGGTCAGGGTCCAGATGTGAGACAGCCTTGCTGGCTGCCTGTTTACATTTCTCAGCTAACAGGAGCATATTTTTAACCTCTGCCTGTTTTTGTTCTCTCTGCAGGTGCTGGAGAGTCTGGGAAGAGCACCATTGTGAAGCAGATGAAGTGAGTGACTGCTCATTGTTTAGCTTTTCCTCCCATCCCGAATGCCACCTTAATGTGTTTTAATGGAGCATGTGGTTGTAGAATATAAATGCTTTTGATGCTTGTCTAATATTTTATTTTTAGCTGTCATCACACAAAATGAATTAATCTTAAACCTATTCTTATACCTATTTAATTATTTTCTTATTTATCCATATATTTATTTTATTTTAACTTCATTTTAAGATTTGTCCTTCCAGAAATCAACTACCTTCCAGTTGAAGCTTGTTAAACATTTATGCTTGACTGAGTTGGAAAATGATCCCATTATTAAAGACAATATTGGTGCAACATTTAGATGAACTCAATATATTTCTGCATAAATCTTTTCTTAAATCCTTAAAATTTCACTCACTACTTCAAATATGAAGACCTCAATGAAAGCCCCATCAATGCAGAAATAAACTGGCAATATGGAAAAATGTTAACAACCCAACAAAATATGAACAAAGTATGGCATGCTAAAGCTAAAACACACGGCTAGCCAGCTAAAGTCCACAGTTGTGCTACCTCTACCTTCTACCTTTTTGCCATCAGATATCGGATACCTGTTTGTCCAAAGGACACGCCCTCAATTTTGCCAAATTTCAAGATTAGATTGCACCCAAACAAACGAGTTATAAAACCAGTTGTCATAAAGGCCAACTGGAACTATGAAACATAAGATTTGTTTTTGTACCATGCTGTAAATGTGTGTTTCTGCTGTGAAGTTGGCCTTTTTTTAACATAGGAGTCTGTGGGGATTGACTTGGTTTTGGAGCGTCTGCCAGATGAAGGTGGATCTGCTATGTTTGGCATTTCCACATAGGTTTCACTTTTACCAGTCAGAGGTTGACGTATGGTTATTTTCTGTACTGGGAAACTAAAGGCAACTCTGATGAGGACACTCAGACCAGCAACAAATGTCAGCCTGATGTTCTGAAACATGATTATACTTGCTGGGTAGATAAAGAATGAAGTTACACATCCTTATTTGTCCATCTAAGTTTTGTCCAGTGAGAATTTGGAAAATGACCATTTAAATTAGGCTTAATGAAACACGATCAGAGGAGACAGGAGAGCCGCAGCTCCACACTCTGGCTCTCCAGTAGTTCTTTACTAAATAAATCCAGTAACTACATGGACATGCTGTCCTTAAGAACTACAATAGAGCTTTGTTTGCTTAGTTCTTTAGTCCACAAAGCATGACTGTAGTCCAGTGAATAGTTTACTTAGACCAGTGGTTACATGTTTTCTTTTCATTGAATGACTGATTTTTTTTCTTCATTTCAGTTTTTCTCATAATTCAGGGGCTAGCTGAGATTCTGCCAATTCTAGCATCTAGTGATGATGCATTTTATTTGTGATCTCTTTTGAACGTAGAGGTATAAACATTCTAAAGGATTTGTGTATTTCTTCTGTAAGTTTCTGTAAAAACATTATTACTATAAAGGAAAATGCATAATTTTAGTTTAGGTTTAGATTATTTCATTACTGTATAATACATGCATTAAATAAAGAGAAATAAAAAGACACAAAAAAAATCCTGCAAAAAAGATCAATTCCTTGCTGCATTGGATTTTTTTTTAAGGCGCTTCAGCTGTGCAGCAAGACTTGTCAGTCACATCAGCAGCACTAGATCTACAGGTCACTTTTGACTCAGCAATTGTGAAATATTTAAATGAAAATGAAACTGTTCTGAATGTTCATGCAGGGTAATAAGCTACAAAATGCATGACTTTGCCAAATATATCTGGGAGCATTTAGCAGAAGAAGCTTTGTGGGATATACAAAGCTGGTCATTAATAAAGCTGAGTTGGGACTTAAAAAAAAAGTGACGCTTCAAAGCAGAATTCTTGTTTGTTGATCTCTTGCATTACACATCATTTGGTTTTGTTGTGTATTTATATTTGGTTGCAAAATTTTGAAAGAAAAAAAAAAGTTAACATTTTCCATTTTTACAAGATAATGAAACTACATCACCCTGTCGATCTGGATATAGAAACAAATTAAAAAGAAGTGAGAACAAGTGAGCTATTCAAGTGCTTTATAGTTTCATTTGAGCTAAATTGACTCAAGTTATTACTTCTAAAGGGAAGTTCAGGATATCAGGTGCAATAAATGAATAGTTCTAGCAAACAATCACATGTAAATGTGCAGTTTAGTATGTTTACAGATGACAAGATAAACAAAGAAGAAAATAAATTCTGCACCTAGAGCTACGTAAGGTGTGGTTAAGTGTTGACTTGCTTGATAAGCTTTCAGAATGCTTCTGAGATAATTTGTATTGTTTGTATGAGGATGAAAACACCACAGGCTTTCAGTAATTTTGGCTCTGCCTCACAGTGCCTCACAGTGAGCTCACTCGAATTTTAATTAGTTCCCATTCAGCACAGAACACAACTACTGAACATCTTGGCCGCCATGGTTGTGTTTGGTTTCTAGCCGAGCAGCTTCTTTCTCAGACCCATGCTCTTTCAAACACTTTCCCCTTTTTTCTTTTAGTTTCTATGTATACATCTCCAAAAGCATGTTAGGATTTGTTTTAGTTTCTTTCCATAAACTATGTAAAAACTTCTTTCATTTTCAAAGTGCCTCAACCTACAAGTACACACACAGAACCTCATTTTACAGCTTTAGTTTTTAGTTACCAGTTTAAATTCCTCGAGATATGTTAGATTTTTTATGACCAAATAAATAAAAACTCGGTTTTAGTGATGATAAATAGCAGATTTTAAGATTGTTTGTCATGTACATGTTCAATCCAAGGTCAAAAACGCAATGAAATGCTTTGTATGAGAAAAAACTGTTTGACTTGCTAAAATAAGTACTTTTAGTGTGCAGTAACAGCACATGGTAGTAAAAATAAGTAAACAATATAAGTAAGTAAAAAAATGTAAGTAAACTATAAAATAAAATATAATAAGGATAGAAGGTGCAGAAAAGAATGTGTGACGTATTTCACAAGTTGTAAGATTGCTTCCAATGAGTTTTGTATTGCACCTGGGTTGTGGGTCAGGTTATTGCACAGGTGTTAGATAGCACACAGGCAGTAGATAGCAGTTTAGTGCAGAATTATTTAGAGCTCCAGTATTATATGAAAAGTTTTAGTGTTATTGAGAGCATTGACAGGAGTTCAGTGGCCTGACAGCTTGAGGATAGTAGCTCTCTTTGAGACTTTTAGTACGTGCCGGCAGGCTCCAGTATCACCTACCAGATGGTAGCAGATGGAAAAATCCTTGAGCTGGATGAGTATGGTCCTCCTTAGTGATGCTGTGTGCATCACCTGTGTGCATCACTTGTGTGCATCGCCTGTGTGCATACAGTTCATGTTATGATAATTACATTGTGATGTACAATTCTGCAGAATTGTTAGTTTTTCTGTGAAGTATGTTTTATTTATTTATTTATTTTTTTAACTTTTTTTTGTCTTAATTTTAGAATTTGTTTTATTTATTATAGTTTTATAATCTTGTGCTAAAAGGTTATAGTTATAGTGGTTGTTTTGTTGTGTTCGGTTGCCTCACTCAGATAATTGCTATGTACTTTTTAGTATTTTGCTTAATAATAATGTGGACATATGATTATTACACAAAGTTGGTCCTTGAGGGCCGCTGTCCTGCAGGTTTTCCATGTGTCTCTGCTTCAACACACCCGAATCAAATGAAATGGCTCCAACAGCCTATGATGGTTCTGCACAATGACTCATTGATCTAAGTCGGGTGTGTTGCATCGTGGATACCTGTGAAGTCTGCTGGATTGTGGCCCTCGAGGACTGAAGCTGGACACCCCAGATTTATTGTGAAAACTCAGTTTTAACATAAAACCTTCTGTGGTTGTTGCCTTGTTTTAATCATCAGCCTTTTGTGTTTTTTCCAGGATTATCCATGAGGACGGCTACTCAGAAGATGAGCGCAAGCAGTACAGAGCAGTTGTGTACAGCAACACAATCCAGTCTATTATGGCGATCATCAAAGCCATGGCCAACCTCAAGATCGACTACGAGGATGCTAATAGAGAGGTGCGTCTCTGAAATTCACAACTTTTTACAAAGCATCATTCTATGTGACGGTAAAAGATTTTTAATCCTCCTGAAAGGATAGAACAGTTGCAAGAATGTATCTTTCTTCCTAGCTGCTGATAGACACCTTTTTCTTTATTTTCTAAATTCTGACATGTTTTGAAGAGCTACATTTTCATTTAATAGCAGAGCTCTGTTCTAATGGCCAACAAACCTGCAGGAGCCTTGTAATGAGATGGAGCAATGAAGCTGCTCTCAACTCAATGATAAAGAAAAATATCAAGTAATCCTCACCAAATTCTTCATCTGCAGTCATTTTAACCTCCTAAAAAAATGATCCTGGGGGATTTCAGACACCAGGGCTTTTGCAGATGAAGAATAGTCTAAAATGAGGAGGGATCATTTCTACTTGCAAATGAGCTCTTTGGAGCAGCTGCCTGTAGAGATGTGTGTTTTCTGACTTTGAACGCTAAAGGAATCCGTACACAACCACCTTTCAGCCAGGCACCACCCAGGAAACTGATTAAATCGCAGAAATGTGTGTCAGGCGTTACATGTGAGAAGAGATCAAAGAGAAAATCGCATTCCTTCTTCCTCGTTCATAAATCTAAATCATGTATCCCATTTTCAGACATTATTGGAATAATGATTTCCAGTCACCGTTACCAGTATGAGAAAACGTGTCGGAGCCTACATTAAAGCAAATGTGAAGCATGATGGTTGCAGAGAAATGACGATGACTTTCCTTTTTGCACAGTCCAACATCTCATCTAAATGTCACACATTTCCACTCATCCTGTTTGTTTCACCGAATTTTAATTTATATCCGTCTTTCTCAGCACATCCAGGCAGGTGAACACAGATTGGTTTTCTTTTTTTTTTTTTTTGTTGTTGTTTTTTTTTTGTTTTTTTTGTTTTTTTTTGTGTGTGAATGCACCAGGATTGCTTCAGCCAAGGTAGAGGGATGATTTATACAGTCGCACAAATTTCTGCATCTTAAGTTCCACCTTGCTGCACTGGGGCCTGAAAACCCCGTGAGGTTTTCATGCATTGAAAGATGTTCTCATGGTGACAAGAAATAACTATTATTAAGTTTTATTTCACATTTAATGTGTGACTTTTGTTATGGAAGGTACAGACTAATGCCTTAATTTCTTAAAAAATATAATCTGTGCCAGGTCCTAACACACAAAGAGCTCTCAGTACTCTAATTTATCTACCTTAAGTTGATCAAAGCAAACAGTTTATGAAATGTTAGAACATACCGAGTGTATGTATTTATTCCTCTTTGGGGTGTCAGCTCAGATAGAAACTAGAAGTATCTTTAACGTTAGTCTTGGATATTGGTATAATCTTCTTCTTGGCTGTTCTGTGAGCTGGTTAAGGAGTGTGTGCAGTAAATGTGGATTAGTCCTGTTATTCTCCCTCATTATTCTTCATTTTGTTCTTCTAACATCCACAAAGAACAGTTGGTATTATTACAAGATTTAATTGCTACATTGTGCACATTAAACAGCACCATGTGGTATGCTAACCTACTGTGATCCACAGCTGAAACTCACTGGAGGATCAGGTAATGGTTAACCAGTACGTGGAACTCAACCCTCAGTAACATCAAAAGTTTATGTAACTTATTGTCCAGTGTCAAACACTGAGGGTCAGAACTTTGCAGTACTACTCAGTGCTGCTGCTGTAGCTTTAGATATACACACAAGAATGTACAGGCAGCAATTTTGTTTTATTTGTTTATTTATTTATTTATTTTATTTCATTTTATTTATTAATAATTATTCCGTTCAACTAATGGCTGCCTCAGTTTAGTAATAGCCTGGTTTAACTGGACTTCTGGACATACACACTTACCCAGGAAGACAATATAACTTCCAGTTAGGAATATCTTTTATAACTCCTGCAATGTTATTACTTCTTATAAGTCTTAAGTCTTGGTTCCATAGTAAGTTAAAGTCAGCGTGTTTACTGACGTCATATGCAGCAGTTTCTGATTCCTCTGTTTTAACCATCATTTGGCCTGTTTTTCATGCAGATGAATGCATCATTTTTCTTTGTCTATGGATCATTTTCTTCGCCTGCTGTGTCATATTGATTTGTATGGAGATTGCACAACTATGACAAAAAGAAAGTACATGATATGGAATGAAAAGTTTCTTTTTTTTTTTCTTTTGTGAGAAAAACTAGCCAGGTTATTCAGAGAGGAAATGCCTCAGGAATCCCCAGAATAACAGCAAGTTGGCAAAGTGGGAATCCAACAATCCCCTGTTGTTGCAGATCTATTTGAAGAAAATCAGTTTTTCACACTAGTCCACTAGTTCACACTGTTTTTGCTTTTTTTTTTTTTTTTTTGCTGTTTTGTTTTTCTTTTCTTTCTTATTGCTGTTTCACTCTCAGTGAAATAGTTTTCTTCAGTCCTTTTGTTGCAATTATGAGCTCCTGCTTGTCACAAGAAAACACTTGCCATTTGGGAAGAAAGTCCTCTACAAAACATCTTCATGCCTTTCACCCCATTGCCATAAAAAGAAAAATGAGGCTTAATAAACCGCTTTTAAAAAAAAAAAAAAAAAAAGAGGCTCGTAACTAATGACATGTTTGTGCGTGTGTGTTTATCTGCTCTCATTAGGAAGATGCCCGCCAGCTGTTTTCGCTGTCTGCATCTGCAGAGGAGCAGGGCATGCTGCAAGAAGACTTGGCTAACGTCATCCAGCGGCTTTGGGCTGACGGTGGCGTGCAGAGCTGCTTCACACGGGCCCGAGAGTACCAGCTCAATGACTCCGCAGCATAGTGAGTTCAACTTGAAGTAACAACATGCTTATTGGGGGGATTATGTCTGGACATAACTGCATAGTTCTCCTCTAAAAAACTATGAGAGATGGATTTTCTGTTTCCTTTAAAATCCCTTCAATCTATACATCACCTGTAGCGCTACATATCTGGTGCAACAAAGGCAATTTTTTTTGTTGTAGTACTTCTATCCAAAACTCACAGGATGGTGAGTTTAAAGCAGCCACTTGATTATTAATGCATCATTCCACTTAAGCTTCCTCCTATGATCCAGTTTAATCTTTCTGGAATACCTAAAACATGAATGCCTTGTTTTTACAAGTGTTTGTGCCTTTGAAGATGAGTGTTGCGAATCTGTTGAAGCAGCTTAGTCCGTCTCAGCTTCGCTGTGAAGGTCTTAATTATCTCAATGACCCTCATCTCTTGAGTGCTCTGTTTGCTGGCCACATTTTCCCCATCTGCCAGTAGAGCGACAGTGAAGACATTCGGGGCAGATGTGAGACTCTGCTGGTAAGAGGTGAGAGGTTGTTATCTCTCGAACCCTCAGGGATGCACCACTGCTCAGATATGTGAGTCTGTAGAATACAAAAATTTGTTCTCCGCCACCTGCCTGCAAGCTGCAACAGGAATGAATTGAGCTGATTGGTGTTTAATAAAAGAGGCCGTTGATAATACTGTAATACCTCCAGACTGAGCTGTAAGCTGTCAGGGGAGTGCTGAGTGTTTTACAAATGATTGCTCAGCAGTCAGATCAGTGTTGAACTGCCAGAGAAGGTGATATTGCTCCTTGTGTTTGTTACCCGATGTAATCATACCTTCTCCATCGCTGCTGAGTGTCCTGAATACACACTGTAAGGACAAGAGTGGGCAATATACGCTTTCACCATAACTTTCCAGAGTACTGGGAGAGTAGGTTGATATAAAGGAGTGTAAAGAAGTATGACACTGTGCTTTTAAATCATGACATCTTGATGAGAACCAGAGAAGGAAAGTGAAAGATGAAGTGCGAGTTTCTTTCCCATGTAATTGTTCTGTGGCATGCAGCATTTCTCTGTTTTGGTTCAAGCAAACAAGACTGTAGAAAACATGTTCAGATGGTTTCTGCATCACTTGTAAAACAATTATTTGTCTTTTGCGGAGTCTTGATCACGCTTCAGAGTGTTGAAAACCAAGTTTTTATTTCCTTTGTGGGTTCAAACACAATGACCAAATCAAGCATGATGAAGTCTGATGTGTGCTCTACAAAAGCAGCCTAAAGCGCACTCTGTAGGGAGTAGGATTATGATTAAACTGTCAGACACATGGTATGAAGTAGTGGTGTGAAGGATCAAATATTTGCACTTAGGCTGTGGTGTCCCTGGGATTACATTCAGTCCATGTTTTTTTCTGAAGCTGAATACCATGTCAAAGTCTGACAGAATAAAGGATGGCCCTCTAACCTTTTGTGTGATAAATCCTTTGAAATGAGTTGAACAAAACGCTGTCTTGTTGTAAGCAACAGCATAAAAGAGATTCATCTGCGTTTTCCCCGGCATGATTTTACATCAGTGATGGAGCGTAACTTCGTCATTACCAGCAAGGGGAAATTCAACAGCTGCCAGAATTATTTATCACTCTTTTTGCTTTTAACTTAAGGCTAAAAGTGTTGTTTTAGTGGAAGCCTTAACTGTGATAAATGTGAGTTTTCAGTTGGTTTGGAAGAGTTTTGTGCTGAATACTAATCGCATATAATTTGATCAATTTTTATGTCAGGTTCTTTCTGATGGCAGAGGTGGCAAAACTGTAACACATCTGTTAAATGTGTGTATTTAGCAGCAGGATTAGTTTGTATTGTTGGAGATAAACATTATCCAGTGTCCAGACTGTTGGGGGGGAATACTTTTCTTCTTTTTTTTTTTTTTTTCTTTCAGAAAGAATCTTGTACATAAGTGAATGTTTTTAAGACTTCGAACTCTACTGTCATGGTTGAGACAAAGAAGCATTAAATTGTCATCATAATCATTTATCACAAACAGTTAAAATGTGGGAAATTATCTATAAAGTGAACAATTTAAGACATCTGGCATGCTATGCTATGACAATGATTTTTTTTTCTTCCTCTTTTTCTTTTCATTGAGTATCATTAAGAAAATCAAATAACCATTTATTGGAGCGTTATGTTTCTTAAAAAAGAAAAAAAGGGACAGATATAAAAAGGGACAGATATTACAATAAATGTTCTTTTTCGTGCTCCTTTTCGATCATGGTGAAGAAATTCAGCATTTTCTTGCATCTTATTGTTGTATGATACCTAAACATCCTGTGTGAAAAAAGACAGTTTACCACTTTTTAAATGTACTAATACATTTGTGTCCTCCCACCAGCTACCTTAATGACCTGGAGAGGATAGCCAAGTCAGATTACATCCCTACGCAGCAAGACGTGCTGCGAACCCGTGTTAAAACCACCGGCATCGTGGAAACACATTTCACTTTCAAGGACCTGCACTTCAAGTGAGACTTCTTCTCATACGTTTTCTCAGCAAAGCTGGAACTCCTTTACAAAGCACAGCTGAAAAATTCATGCAAATGAATTGTGCAGCTCAATATTTCATTTCATTTCACCTGCGAAAGGTATGAAGCAGTAAGAACCTCTTCAGTCCCACCCTTTAAGTCATGCTTTGAATGGGTCAGGACTTAGTCTGACCATCATCTGGTTATAACACTTGTAAAGAATCAGAATAGAAAAAGCATCTTTTTTAAAACTGTTTTTGCCATTTCCTTCCATCGTGTCGCATCTGAGATCAATGCAGGCGAAGAAACGTTAAAGCCCATTGATCTTAAGACTTGCACAGGCCTCCACTTTGAAAACTAAGTTAAAATCTATATGAAAGCATGATGTTGGCATCTTTGGACTCAAACTACTTACAGAAAGTTGGGGATGTTCAACGTTTTGGGTGAAATTTAGAAAAAAAAAAAGTAAAATGTTGAAGCTACTCAGAAAGTAAATTATGAATTTCCTGAATGTCAAACATTTTTCCATTATGCATAGTTTCCTTTTGTAAAAAATGTGTTTAATGACACCAAAGTTTTGGTTTTCAAAGTGTTTATCTCAAATACATTGAATAATCCATTCCATTAGGAAAATATACAAGTGCACGTTGCTCACATGCAGAAACAATCAGGAGATAAGAAACCCTGTTATCCCACTAACAGTGCATGTGTGTGTGGGGTTTTTGTGCCTGAACAGTCACCAGTGTAGCACTGAACACGGGCTGTGCTGCTTGCTTGTTCATGTACCGGCAATCTTTCACCATACTTCTCAGAAGACGTTCTGTGGCCGCATCTTCTTTACTGGCTGTCACTGATTCCTCTTTGTTATTGTCATGCAACAGAAGCTCATTGTACTTTTAATCTGATTTAGAGTCTGGGCTCCTGATCACAAGCTAAAGATACTTTCTGGGGAGTCCAATTTTTACTAAATATACATTGTACCTGTATGTCATTTGTATTTTAATTAATTTGCAAAAATATAAAATAGTGACTTCACAATGAAAACTGTAAGAGAAAAAAAAAAAACGTTTTTTTTTTTTTAATCCAACTTCTAAAAGCATTAAGTTGGACATAGTTAGTATTTTATTTCATCCTTACTGATGAGTGCCACTATATGAATTACTGACTTATTTAATATTTCACATTCCTGCTTTGACAAACTGCATTCATTTGTGAAAGACATAAACTTCATTTAGTCAAAAGTGTTTACCTCCTCCTGCCTCGTCAGCGCAGCGCTGTATGATACAGAAAGCAACTTGTGTTGGAGATGAGTTAAGCAGTGCGAAGTGTGTCACTGTTACAGTGAGCTCTGCTCGCTCAGCCTCAAGCTGACTATCCAAAAGAGTCAAAGCACCACTGCAATGAGCCAAATTCTATGAAGCGATAATTGCTTCGCAGGAAGACTGACGTGTCATGGAGAAAGCCTCTCTCTCTCTCTCTCTAACGTCACGCTCTACCTTTAGCTGCCAGGATGATGAAAATCTTGAGTGTGGCACTTTGCATATCAGCGTCCTCTTTTGTCCATATAAGACCACCTCTTCATGAATAAGTCATACAGGATTTTAGAGGGGGGAAAAAAACGCCTATTGCCACCTTTCCTCTGCTAGTCTTAAGCCCTCCTGTTACCACGGCAACAGTACGGTTCTAAAATGCCAGCAGAAGCCGAGGAAACAATGCCTGAGAAGCAGACATCCTGTCCTTACGACAGGCCTTGGAGGGAGGGAGGGACCTTCAAGCAGTTGGTTTTTCTGGCAGTTTGAAAAAGTGCCGCTTCTTCTGCGCTCACCCGTCTGTCATCTCATAAAAACATGTTTACACTCTGTGTGTGTGTGTGTGTGTGTGTGTGTGTGTCTGTGCAGGATGTTTGATGTTGGAGGCCAGCGGTCCGAAAGGAAGAAGTGGATCCACTGCTTTGAGGGGGTCACAGCCATCATCTTCTGTGTAGCCATGAGTGCTTATGACCTGGTGCTGGCAGAGGATGAGGAGATGGTGAGTGAAGCATCTCCTTCTTAGGCTTAAAGCCACTGCCTCGCTTGCATTTGCTAGCAGCGCCTGAGACGGTGTACATGGGATGGGGAGGCTGGAGTTTCAGTGAACTTACTTCCTTTGTGTGCCCTAACTGTGTTCTCTAATAATCTTTTCATCTCCACACTTGTTCCTTTCCCACCCAGAACCGGATGCATGAGAGCATGAAGCTGTTTGACTCCATCTGCAACAACAAGTGGTTCACAGAGACGTCCATCATCCTGTTCCTGAACAAGAAGGACCTGTTTGAGCAGAAGATCGCCCACAGCTCTCTGACCATCTGCTTCCCAGAGTACACCGGTAATACAGAAGAGTGATTCTGTAAAGTCTGCGTTAACGATATGCATGTAGCTACTCCTGCTCTGTGAAACACGCGTGCTGCCTCTCACCTTTGCTGCACAGATTCCTAAACTACTTTTTTTCTCTCCTCATTCGCAGTAAATTTAATTGAAGCTCTAGAGCTGTTGTGTATTTTCTGGCGTCCAAGAGAGATCCACAACTAGATGGTAGAATGGTCTGAATGGTCACTTATTTTAATGTACGTAGCTTTTACGGAAGTGGAATTTTGATCTTGGTTTTAGTTAAATTTAACTTCTTTCTTCTTGCATGAGAATACTAAAACAAGAATTCATATCCCCCCAGTTTGTAACCGTCGGGGTTTACCTCTCCCTCAAAGATCTCAGAAAAAAAAGTCAGAGGTTACATTACAACTAGTGCAGACGTAATGACCAAATGCCCTGACTCATCTGGTGGTAGTGGAAGATTTGCCTTTATGTACAAGGTGTCTCCATGAAGCATGAAATGAGTAACACTTGCAACGTTTACATGGGAGTTTTAATTCCAGTTTAATTCTGAATAAAAGTTAATTCCACTTTAACCTGATGAAAAACAACCATGTAAACACTGAATTCCAAATGCAAATTTCTATTCAGGATTAAACTTAATTCCGATGTAAGTGGTTGGTTTATTCGCATTTTAACTCCGAACTATTTATTTCCTCTGTCATGTAAACCTTTATTCCGCTCTAATTTAATACCGGTCGTTCTGCGCATGCTCGTTACCTTGTCCTGTCCCGATGACGCGCATTGTTTTGCCTCCCGTGTTCAGTGGTCTATCTTTCTTCTCCTTCTCAGTTGCTTCAAACAGTGAAGTAGTATGCTCATGTTGTGGTGCTACTTTAAATTTATAATAAAAATAGTGGTGAAACTGGAAGTTATTATGTAGTTTTTACAAGTTATGACTGAAAAGACGAGAAGCAGGGAGCTAACTTTGTTCATTTCCAGTAATTGCCATATGTCATGTGCACCCTTTGTCCAATCAGAACCCTTCCCAACCCACCACTCTAAAGAGGAATCAAGTGAGGACGTGTTTCACGTAAACCTTCATTTTGATGTAAACTCTTAGGAGAATACGTTAATTCTGAATTATTTCATTCCGGATTATTATTTTTTAATTAAAATACGTCATTTAACCTTACGACACATTTTATGATGTACTGCGGAAATTAACATTAGTTTAAATAGATAACTGATGATAAAAAAGGAGACTTGTAAAAAGGGGAATGAGTTGGCATTGTAAGTGTTTACATCCAGTTAGAATAAATTTCATCATATTTTAGGAATAAGTGAGGGTTTTTCTCTGACCTGAAAGGAATTGTAGAAGAAAACATATAAATATCTACTTCATCTCTCTGTCAGGCCCCAACAAGTACGAGGAGGCTCAGTCATACATCCAGTCTAAATTCGAAGACCTGAACAAGAAGAAGGACACCAAGGAAATCTACCCCCACTTCACCTGCGCCACTGACACCAAGAACGTGCAGTTTGTGTTCGACGCCGTCACCGATGTCATCATCAAGAACAACCTGAAGGACTGTGGCCTCTTCTAAAAACCAATTTGAGAAAGAGTCAAGGTGAGGTGAAAGAATTGTCTCCATTGTTCGAACTTCTCATGGGTCTTTCACGGAAGCCTGATGGAAATGTCTGACTTGTCTTTTTTTATGTGTGTGTTTTAGATTACTTGAACATTTCTGATGACCGGGGGAACATAGACACATGATGAATGACTGCACCATCCCATCACGATTTCTGCTTCAATCTGTGTTTTATAAAGACACCTGAGAGACTGAAAACCCGACGGGCCTTGCAGAATTCCAATGATCCAGATGCTTGTATTATTAACTCTTTAGGCAATGACCACAAAAATCAACATATATTCTATTTTTCTTGTTTTTTTATTTTTTATTTTCAATTACTAGAGGAGGGAAATGCAAACTTTTTTTTTATATAAATGCAAACATATTACTTTTAGAGATCCTAATGTGCAGATTATTCATCTTTAATCACATGAACCTTATTTTTGAAGACATGAAGTACAGGCATGGGCATAAAATGAATAATAAAAGGAAAGCGTGTGTTTTTTTTTTTCCGTTTTTTTTTTAATGCTTACATGAGTTCATCATTCATAGCCTAACCGTATATTGCTCTGCATGACTCCACATGACGACTATTAGCTCTGTAATCTGCACAAATTATCTAACATTCCTACAAAAAATATAAAAAGAGAAAGTTTTTTAAAAAACAAAATTAAAAAATGGTTTCACCTGCTGGGGAAATTGTGGCAAAATTCTAACATATATTTAAAGTATGTGTGTACCTAACGTTCTATCACTTTTTATAGTACCATTTCTGTGTCTGTTGCAGTATGTTTGTGCCTTTACTTCTGTTTACAGCCAGTTGCTAGATATACTTTCAGTAACGTTCAACCTACTGTGCGTCTAAACATATTCTTCCATTCTATGCATAGCATCTTTTTGTGATTTATTAATGAGAGGCTAAATCTAATTCAGAAAAAAATGGTTACTGTTTCTGGTAAATAAAATCCTTCGAAAGTCCTTTATGATTTAATTTAAATAAAAGTAGACACCGACCGACTCCTGAATGCTTTCCCTCTCTGTTTTGTCTGATGTACATTTTTCCACAGTGGTGTTTTTGTAAGTTGCTTTCCTTCCTGTTTCTGATCATGATAGATGTAAATGAGCAGCTTTGACACAAAATTAATAAATTTGCTCTTTGAATCATTTTCAGCGGCACGCAGATTTCCACAGACTGACACTGCCATCTACTGGACATATAGATGCAAAGCATCAAATCAAATCAAAATGACATGTTTTACTTTTTCTACTTTGTTTTCTTGCATTTTCTCTGAGGAAGCTGGCAAGTGGCCCACAGACATGCACCTACTTTAAAACACATAAAAGTTATGGCATATGCAAATATGAATATTACTCTCACAGCAAAAGCACGTGACCTCTATGATGCCAATGCTGTGTTTACAACATGCTTCACCATATGTGCACCCTGATGGCATATCAAGTAGCTGGGAGGCTTTCATTGGTGTAAAACTGCGTACACATACAAGAATGATGGTTAGCTTAATGCATCAAATTCTTACCAGACTCATCCTACCACCCCCAGTCTGATCTCCGCTGCACTTATTCTCAGACCGATCAGAAACTGGTGATGGTGAATTATTTAGAGCTGCAGAGACAGCCAACAAGAAAACCAGCTGCATTAACTCTTCAATGTGTATTTATGCTTTTTAAATTATCAAATATAGGCCTTTGTAGAAAAACAAAGTTTTTGTGAAGCTTGGACTGCAGGTCATAAATTAAGATGTGAAAGCAGATGGCATGTCATGTTAATCAGCATCTAAAACAAAGGTTTAGTGTGGCATCAACAGCCTCATTCACATGGATTACCACAACTGGCTCAATAGATTGGCCCTCTTGTGTTTTAAAGCAACCTATTCACTCTGTTATCATTCCCTAAACGCTCATGCATCTTTAACTGCTGACAATATGCTCCAACACTTCATCAATTTGATTCCTATTCTTTGATTAGTGACTGATATGGTCGGCGCCGGCAGCTTAGCAGGATAAATGTCTGAGATACTGGTGTGTCTGAGAAAAAGCTTTTCATTGTCAGTAGTAGAGAACGACAAGCTGTTTGCATTAGCCCTAAGAATACTGAAAGTTTCCTCTTGGGTCTAAAAGCTGGAATAAAACACATTCTGTTGAGGGTTGCTGTTTTTATTTCTTCTATAAAATACATATGAGCATCGTCACCGTTAGACTAAATCTGGTCTCATTCCGATGTAATACAATGATCTTAGCTTTTATTTTTAACACACTGGTGCACTAGATTTATTGACCAGCTGAGATGCTTATTTTAAAGCAAATCCGTTCTGTGATCACAAACTAGATAAATCTGCAGACTGAGTGGGTTTTCTCTAGAGGGCGCTGCGGCTCTTTCAGCACCGGCTCTGAAGACTCTTGGCGCACATCAGAGAAGAGCACAAGAGGAAGACTTCAGTTTTTGTAAAAATCCAGTAATTCAACAGGTTTTTCTCTCAGACTTGGTGAATAAAGTTTTAATCCTCAAATTCTGTCAAATTAGTAGACATTGCAGTAAAATTTGGAATAGCTGATACAATCTGTCTAAAAGGAATAATTCATCCTGAAAACCCATAAATACAAGAAATTTCCGTTTTAAGGAGATGTCTGGATGTGTAGGTCTGAAAATGTTTGCACCCAGCTGTAATATCCAGCAACATTACCTACCTAATCTACCTATCTCAGATGGATACAGATTTCAGCTTCTACACACATTAAAAGCATTAAGGATTGAGGAAAACAGGGATGGATGCATACAAGGAGAGAATTGCTAAGGGTGTCCACCTTGTAATTACTTCATTCATGGAGTTGAGGGTTTTTGAGGTGTCTCCTTCTAATGGAGCCATAATGTTGATATAAATGAAAGAACATATTGGCGGATACCAGATTGATATTTGCCCGGGATGGTAGTATAATATGAAGCTTTTTAGGACGAAATCAGGCAGTGTGTGTCATGATTTACCTGTGTTCTTGTTTCTCTCTATTACGTGCACGCAGCCGATGAATGCAAATGAAAGAAAAAGCTGATACACACACAATTTCTCAAGACATCTAATAGTGATACCTTTAGATTACTTGTGATTTGTAAAGTCCAAGGTTGTTTTTTTTTTTTTTTTTTTTTTTAAAAAAAAAAGTTTTCTAATGTTCACACTGATCCAGCAGGTTGAGACATGTCAAAGGCACCTATATGCTAATGTTGGACTTGGTGTGAAGACCAATCTGCACTCGAACAGCTGACCATCAGACCTAGATCACTCCCAAACAGTACAGCGCTAAAGCATTCCTCAGATTTGCATAGACATCCATTCTCTGAATAGGGTGAATGGAAAGTAGAGCACCAAAACATCTGCTGGGCTTCCAGGCTCTGCGTTCATTTATGGTGCAGATAGGTGCATTTACATTTTGGACACTTTGTTTACACACTAATCTGCTGGTAAAGAATAAGACATGAGCAGGACTGCATGTTTAATCTGCTAAAATTGTAAAAGTAGAAAGTACAACACACTGATAAAAGAGAGAAGATCCACAATCTGCTGGATTTGCACTAAAATGGAATCACACAACAATGCCTGATCATTTAATTAACAGATCATTGTAAATGTTCTCTAATTTCAGTGAATATTTGATGCATTTTAAATTAAATATCTTGATCTGTTAAACCACAAGTGGGGATGTTATGTTCAAATCATGCATTTAGCTGGATGTGATGTCTTAGAGGTCAGTTAACATCATGACACGAGCGCCTCAGTAATTCTGGACTGAACTGCAAACCATATGTCATCATGCAGTTAAACCATTAACTCTGTTTTATCTGAAAGTCCGTGATTCGCTGCACGAGTCAGAAATAAACCTTTATGTGGACAAACTTCCTCCTGCCTGCATCCAATCAGCTGACTGAGTCAAATTAATCAGAGGAAATTCTAATTCATTTTTATTGTCAAGTTATCACTCCCACTACCACGCTAACATTTACAAGTACTAAAAGAAGAACAAATCAGCAAGGATTTTAGCACAATCTGGTGCACAGATCTGTGTTTTGCATGTTTTAGGAGGACAAAAAGCTGCTGCGTTTGGAAATGAGCTCCTCGAGCTTCCTGCGCTCTGATTGGTCCATTCAGACACCGTGCAGGCGCAGTTAACCGGCGGCTGCGCGTGCGTCTGTAAAAGGAGGCGGACAGGCCTGCAAACGCCACTCAGCAGCGCGTGAGCTCAACTCACACGACAGGAGCCGGGAGGACACGAGCTGTTCGAGCTCGCGACACCCACCGTGACACTTTTCCACGCTAACGGGACGTTTTTCCCCCACAGCTCCGCGGCAGAAGTGAGTTTTGTTTTTCTGCAGCGTTTTTAAACTCCATTGTGATTTTTATTGGAGGAATTCTCCCTGTCTGGTTGTGTTTTATATCTCCTCTCATCATTTCTCTTGCAGGAAGAATCATTTCAGATGAAAAGAAAAGAAATGGTGAGTCTCCGTGTTTATTTCTGTGTGCGTGGATTTGTTTTATTTTACAAGAAACAAACCTAAACAAACACACGCTGATTTTCATTTGGAACTGTATCTACTGCATTTCCAGGTAATGAAAATTTAAGAAGTTTTTTTAAAAGCTACCTGGACATCAGAGGTGTGATAGTCCTGTGCAACATCTGTCTGCAGATGTGAGCAGCAGGAGGGTGAGCAGTCAGGGGTGCTCAGATGCTTTTAGATTTGCAGTTTTCACACACTGTTGGTTGGTTTGGAGTTATTCAGCAGTTTAACGGGCTTTCTCACGGTTCAGTGTGCACAAATGGAAATATTTTCACAATGAAACATGTGAATTGGCATTTCAAGTGGTGTGTGTGTAAAGTTTTTACAACAGTTTGGTGGATTGAGCCTGATGCTTTCTGCAGGCTCAGAAGAAAAGTTCAGGGACACAAATATCCTACAGCGTTTGTTTGCTGCTGGATGTTGCATCTATAACCCAAAATGATCACGTTGAGGTGTTCTGCTGGCTCTCTTTACATATCATTTGTGGTTATGGTGCCCCCCCCCCCGCTTTTACTGGTGGTCTCATGCCATGTCTGGATGTTACAGCTTTTCTCCTTAAAAAAGACAAAGCCTTGTAGACAAGCAGCAAAGCCAGTCCACACAGCTACATACTGGAAATGTGAGCGGTCAGAGTAAATTACTTTGCTGTCATGAAAAAATGTGAGACTTTATTTTTCTTTCTGGTTCGCTCCTCTTAAAAGTTCTCCCATACTCTGTCACATGATCTCTTCTGTCCAGTTTGAGGTTGAGAGCGAACTCACTGATTCTGACCAATCAGCACAGTGAGTCAGAGAGGAAACACGAGGATTTTATTCCTCTGGAGTGTCACTGGTGAATTTCATAAGCAGGCTCTTAAAGAGGCAGGACTCCTGGTGCTAAAATAGGAGAAATGGGACCCCATGTTCTCCCTGATGTACTGCAGATGTCTTTGCTTTGGATTTGTCTTAGTGGGTTGATAAATTGTTGCGGTCGGGCATGAGCTCAAATCCCTGTGTAGTAACATCTGTCTGAGCTTTTCAGTTGAATCAGTGAATCAGGCAGTGAATGCAGGGCGTTCCCTCCTGCGTGTGGTGTTGCTGAATAAATTAACGGACAGATGAATGTGCTTTGTCTTTGACATGAAGTTGTTGTACAGCTGTGTGCTGTGAAACAGCAGGTCAGCTGACTTGCAAGGCGATAAAAGAAGAAAATCTATTTTCTTTCACTGCTGTTCCGAGCAGGTCTGAGCATGCCCACAAGGCGTTTTCTGTCCACTTTTGTTATTTATAATGCCTTTCTGCAGTCGTTCATTGGAGGCATAAACATTTCCTGTCATCTGCCTTTTTGCAGGCTGTATGTAAGGATGTTTTACATTGTTTGATGAGTCTTCCTCTCTCTCGTCTCCTCAGCTTTGCTTACGGGACTCAGGTGACTGCATACGGGGACAGATGCAGTACATGATGAGGTCACTGCAGGATCTGAAGCAACTGCGGAAAGCTTGCCCTGCGACCAGGCAGCCCCCGGCCCCCCTCAGCGCCCAGCTCCCAGCCTTGGCGCGCCACTCTGCCGTGGCACGCGCTTGTCAGCAGCGCGCACTGCAACGAGAGCAGCGAGCCCGCCTGCGGATGTCCGAAGCCAGCACGGCCAGCACCTACGACTCTGCCTGCTGCCTGGCGAGTCCCCTGGAGGAGGAGGATGATGAGGAGGAAGACTCGAGCAGTCGACTGGGCCTGAGTCTCAGACTGGGCTTGCGGTCTCCCAGCAGTCAGAAAAGTCTGGAGTTTGACTCAGGTTACTCTGAGGCGTCCTGGCAGGACGATGGTGTTGTCCTCAGGAGGACGCGGAATGTCCGCGTGTCGTCCTCAGCTTGCCTGCGCACAAACAGAGCGCAGAGCGGACGTATGAGGCCCAAATCCACATCCGATGCGTGTCTGGAGACATGGACATCATTCGAGGTCAGCGACCCAGAGGACTGGACTAATTCTTTACTAACACGAGGACGCAACCGCCAACCTCTGGTTCTGGGAGACAACAGCTTTGCAGACCTCATACAGAACTGGATGGACTTGCCAGATTGTCCTGAACCCACTGAGCTGAAGCCAAACTCAAGACGTAGACTGGGAAGAGGCTTCTTTGTCAACATGAGGAGGAAACTGACCGGCTTTTCTAAAAGTGTGGAGGACAGAGTGAGAATGAGATCTAGAGACCCGTCTCGGGTTAACAGAACTGCCAATGCTCAGAAGCGCCTGTCCTGTCCTGTCGTAGCGTCACAGCCGAAAGTCCCCTTTTTCCACCAGTCCCACTCTTGCATCACCGAACTGGACTCAGACTTTTATCGCTTCACGGCTCTCATGAAGTCCGGCAGCCGACAGCCAATAATATGCAAGGATATCATTGGCTACATCTGATCCAGTTTCCTGTAAAATACCAGACTGAACAGAGTCACTTTATTTTTATTATATGACTGTTTCACATGTTTGGTTTTTTTTAAATGTTTTTATTGGAAATAAAGATGTTCTCGTGATTTACACTCAACACTATTTATTTATTTTAATATCTTCTTGTGACACAAAAAGTGTGTTGCCGTTACACTATTTTAAATGCCAGAATTATCTGTAAACTTTTAACGTGAATTAAGCTTCCAGCACCGTCAGCAGAGTTTCATTCCAGTGAGTTTCCTCCCTGCAGGACTGATAAAAAGAGGCTGTTACTGTCTAAATGTGGATTCATTTGTTTTCATTAGAAATGTAATCCTCTCGGTTGTGGATGATATAGTCTGTAGATGCACAGCTCAGCAGCATTACTCTGTAATAAAAGAGATAAAGTGACTACATGGTGAAATCTCAGTTGTGCAGATGTGGATTTTCCCAAAAACAGTTCTGCTGTGACTTTTAAGAGACTTTAAGCAGGATAAAAAAAAAAAGACTTCCAGACCAGAACCAGAGGCTATGTCAACACAGGGTGCTGTGTGCCCGATGAGGTCATTCCCCATGTGTCTGTGCAGTTAGAGGGGAAAAGAGGCGAAGCAGCTGGCTGCAGATGGAGCACAAGTTTGTTCTGCCGTTTGTCTTGTGAAGCGTAACATCTCACTAACAGCGCCCTGCCTCATTTAACCTGCATGGTCTCCGCTCTTGTTGTGGAACCAACTCAAGCACACACATCGGCTAATGGTCCACTTAATTCAGGGCTAGCTTAGGAAAGGAAGAACCGCAGACAGAAAGGAGTGGCGCATGCACTAAGATGAGCTAATGATCACTTCACCTTTGCCTTTACAAATTCTCTTTGTTCATTAATTCAAGAGAAAAACACCGGCGGACAGTGCTGAAGATAAACCAGGGGTTCTCATGCTCCCTGCTGCAGCCAGCCTCACCAGTGATGTCCGCTATCTTTGGATGTGAGAAATTTGAAAAGAGAGATCGCTCTTCATGAGAGCCGTCAGCTGTTTACTGAGGTCCTATGGTGCAAAGTCACAGGAGCTTGCTGGCGAGTGTGCAGCTGGGATGGAAGGAAGCCTTCTCAGGGAACAGTCGAAACACATGCATGACAGTAAAAGTTGATGTGAGCATGTTTGTACCACAAAGTTGTGTGTTTTCATGTTGTCTGTGGCTTCACTTTGAACTGATTAGTTTTCACTGAAGAATAAGAAACACAGAAAACAATGGATCCAAACAGCTTCTCATCTCGACTTCACGTACTCTCCTGAACGTGTGAACATAAAACAGGAGCATCTCTTGTATGTTATAGCACATCTTACAATGTAAAGTTAAAGACGGGAAAATATTACTGCGACAGACACTATGAACTATTCAGAAACAAATAATTATGTAATAAGTGAAAATATACTTTACCAGTTCCATCACATTGCTCATTACTTTACTGTCTGTTTGATGTTTACTACAAAAATATCTAAGAAAGGTGTGATGCTGTGGGTAAACTGGGATCAGACACCTCATTAGAATGAATACCAAGATGCCTGAATATTAATGTTCAAATACAGTGAGTTTAACTTGTTTTTAAACAGGAAACAACTGCAGGAAAACACTCAATGTTCTGAACTGGCAGGCTGTATCCTACATCTCATGCACCACTCTACTCCCACCCCACTGCAACACCTCTGAAAAAGTTAAAGCAGTTATGTAAAATAAATGAATGAGCAAGTTATTGAATAAAAATGGAAATGGTATTACATGAGGAAGGAAGAAAAAACAAACATTATTTCCCGGGTCACTGATTAACCTGCACCTGTATTCTCACAAAGCACTTCAGGTTCAAGAACCCCACAAAGTTGACCCAAAACCTTTCTTTTTACAACATATTGAAGTTTATCCCCTGCGATGGACTGGCGAGCTGTCATGGGTGTACCCTGCCTTTCGCCCAAAGACGGCTGGGATAGGCTCCAGCTTCCCCGCGACCCTTAATCAGACTAAATGGTTAGGAAAATGAATGAATGAATGAAGTTTATCCAATGTTTTGTTTACATTTGATAAACCCTGTTGTTACTGTCCTTGTTTTCTTCTGACTGTGGCGGCTGGTGTCCCATATTTACCTGGTCAGTGTGAGTCTCTATTCAACCGTTTCATCAGTTCCTGCAGAGGTGCGAAATGCAAAAACATAAACAAACACAAGCACCCATTTGGTTTGTATTGCCCATAGGACTCTGTTGGCACAATGCTCCATTTTTCTAACCCATAACATCAATGATAATCCCACTTCTAAACCAAACTATAACCTAAATTAACCATAACCTCTGACCCCCAAAACCAAGTCTTTACCCTCAAAAATAGTTTTACAGTTATTTAATCTGGACTGTCCTCACATTCACAGCATTCCAGTTATTTAACATCATTATCCACTGATTTTAGAGCTGTTTTCCCAGTGTTGTTTTGCAATCTGTTGTATATAATCTTAATGTTAGGGTATTATTCATACGGGGGTTTTGGACTAGATAAGTGTTCAACTTCTTCCAAGACCCTTTTCAAATTTAAGAAGCTTGTTTTGTTTGTTATAATGACTATTTGTTCTGTTTTAAAGTTTGTTTTTTTAGTTCGAAATAAATTCTAAAAAAACAAACAAACAAAAAAACATACATTTTACAAAACCTTTCAACTTTGTTCGAATCGGGATCGTAACTTTAGGAAAGGGAAACAGTCAACAGGAGAAGGTGGCAACAACTGGATGTCTATGAGAGAGCTTTTAAAAAAAAGGCACTCCAACTAGGCCTATTTATATCATTACTACCAGCAGACGTAATTCCCAGAGAAACTGAAATTAAGTTTGGAAAACAGTGTAAACAACATTGTTATCATTATGCAATCATGCATTATACAACCTTCATACCACAGTCCTTGTGTAAAATATAAAACACATGTTGTGGTTTAAAAGCAGAGCTGAATCTTACGCCTAAACCCCTGATCATGTCAGGTGAGTTTTAATAATAAGCTGATGGGCAGCTCACGCAGCAGATGTGAATTTTTGGAAGCTCTCATGTTTTTTTCACAAACACATCCATGTTCGAACACCAAATTACTGTCCTCCTGTCAAAAATCAGTGCCCATTTCTAAGACAGTCTGTGGACATGAATGTCTGCATGACACGTTTGTGGCCCACCTAAATGCTTGGAATTATAATGCAAAAATTCTGGAGAAATAATCTTAGTCAGGAAGCGTTCGCTGTCACCACTGGTATGTTACTGGATCAGAAAATAGCCTGAGGTGACTGTTCAGTTTGTTTACCAATACAAGCTACTTTAAAAGCTGAATTACCTGTGGAACTATAAAGAACGATGGACGCCCCTGACAGCCTGAATACAGAAAGTTGGACCGTTTCCACCAGACATCATAAACAATATTTGTGACACTGATCTAGAACAGATCTGTTAAAGCATCACATTCATACTGGGTGGCCCAGTGAAACACAGTAGCATATCTCCTGTTAATTACTAGATTAGCTTGGGATTTTATTTACACTCCTCACTGGTGGTTCTGTAAGCGTGAACTCCTGCTCACTCACCCCTTTCTCCAATCACCCATGATGCAATTATCTCTACAGTAAATAAACAGGGTCGATGGACTATGCATTGAATTCTGGCAAAGTCCTGAACTCTGTTATTCATCTCTGTTGACCGACACAAGCTGTAATTAGAGCTCCAACCATCAAGACAATTATGTCACAGAAATACATATTAAGGATTATTTTACTGCTCACTTAACAATGACTTTACAGGGATCACTGCAGGCAGTTTCAGGCATCATCATGTCGGGCTTAATGACCATCCAGAGCTCATCCTGCAGGATGATGCAGAGTGATTGAGCGTATCACATCATAATCAGTAGCAAATAAAGTTTTGGTTTTTTTTTACATTTAAGTCTTATAATTAATCTTTCTAATGATTCTAAAGTAGTGTAATAAGAAAGAGGCTGATGATGAACTTGACTGTTGTGTTTCAGTCGAACTGCTGACTTGACCTGCTGCGCATGAAACTAAACATGTTGCTTTTCATGTGATGAGTCTTTGAGGAATAAAGAGTTTCTTACAGAATCTTGTGATTAGCTGTATTTTATGAGGTCATTTGAGATGCTTTTGTCTCAAATGAGCTGCTGACTCTGATTACGCAGATCTAAAAGTCATTCAACACAAACTGTGTTACTTGGAAATCAGAACTAAATGCTTGGTGGAACTGTTCTGTCACTTTGCTGCAAGCAGTTCGAATGGGACACTTCCAGAGAAAGCTGGCAGGTTGCTTTAAATATGTAGGAAAATATGCTGCTCTGGACGAGGAAATATGACTGGAAACTTAAAGAATTTTTCAGTTCTGGAGGATTTCCAGTGAAATGACTCACCGTGGGGCTTGTCTAACGTGTAGTTTCAGGGATTCCTCTCATAAAGAAACTGAAAGCGCATCGTCATCTTGTATCAGATGGTGTGCAGTTCAACCGTGTAATGGTATTTTGCAGAGGCCTCTTCACAGAAACGGCTCTGAAACAATGAAGTTGCATGATTTGTGCGTTGGACTGATGCCCAACAACATTTGGCTTCTATATCTGTCACTAAGGCGGATGGAGATTAAAAATCTGTCTGCTGCACGGCCAGGAAAAGGTTGTGTCACAGACAGATTGAGTATCAGTTTACTGAGGAGGGACTCCTCTCACAACTGCATGTGCAGGCTCTTTCTATTAGTGGGATAGGAAGAGAAATGTATGTGTGTGTGTGTGTGTGTGGGGGGGGGGGGGGGGGGGGGGGGGGGGGGGGGGGGGCGTTTAGCCTCAAGTCTGGAAAAGACTGGATGTAATTAATGTTCTTTTTTATTTTCTTTCTGTCTCTTTTTGGTTATGATGTGTCTAGATAAATACAGGCAGGGGAACATTTAGATTTATATTACCCCTCACTGCTCACAGAGTCAGCTCGTTGTAACCACAAACAGCTAACAGGTTATAATGGATAATTAAAAATAATCAACTAACATTTCTTTCTCATCTCATGTCTCATCTAGGAAGGGGGGTTGGAGGTATCTTTTTATATAATGTGTCTGTCTGTGTATTTCCTTAATGTCTGATTTTAAACTGTAAAGCGCTTTGAGTTACATATTTTATGTTGGAAAAGCGCTTCATAAATAAAGTTTGATTGATTGATTGATTGATTGATTTTCTTTTTCTGATTATATAATAATTATATAATGAACATATATATGCTACTGGTTCTCTGTGTTTTGCTTGGTTTACAATATGTGACCAATACCAAGCTCATCAAAAGTTACTTAGTTTTTAATTGAAACCTGTCATATTTTACTAGCACTATAATAAACTATTGCAAATCAAACCGACTCTCAGACTGCTGTATTTTTTTGTCTGATAAGTCCTTGCAGCCAACAGTTGGAACACGGCAGAATCAGGAAATGACCAGATGAGCTTTATTTAAAAATCACCCAGCTGCTTTCTTCTGCTTACTATAAACCAGACTGTTCATGGGAATCATAACAGTTGAGATGACACAGGCAAAACATCCCAGGAGACTTTGCTTTGGTTCTCATGGCCAAACAGATCCCCTTAGGTCAGACCCCACTTCCTCTGTTCAGTAGAACTCCTAGCTTTACAAGCAAACCCACAACCCCGTAGTATAAATAAAACGGCCTCATTAGAAGCAGAGAATGCAAACTGTTGTGTGCAAATGTCAAAGAAACAACTGTTTAATAGCATCTTAGTCTGAGCAAAACTTTTTAGAAAGGTTCCTTCTGTTTTTTTTTGTTGTTTATCTGCATCCAGTCTGCATCGAGACTAATTTATGCAAGATCAGTTACAAGACACAACAGAAAGCCCGGCGTCAAACAAAAAGCACACGATAGAAAAAAGGTTTAGTCTTCTGGTGCCAAGCAGAAAAAAAACCCACACGCACACCAGAAGTATCAGAAAAAATCCTTCTGTTGCTTTGCTGGTTTGCAGGTGTGAGTAAACAAGCACCTCTGGAATGTAGAGACTGTTTTGTTATTATTTTGGGGGGGGGGGGGGGGTTAATTTGGTTTGTGCGTGAGTTTGAGCTGGAGCTTTATGTCTCAGCTCACACACATTTGGCAGTGTGACATGAGCGCAGGCCTCTGCAGGAGCCTGAAGCAAGCACATTCACTGAGCATGCAAACGTGATGTCTCCTCACTCTGCTGTGGAAAAACAGAGGAAAAGACCACGGAAAAGTGGATGGAAAAAGCATTAGCTTCTCCAGAGACATTGGTTTTTCTATTTTTTGAGCCTCGCATTTCAGTGACCCGACAGAGCAACATTTTGTCCGTCATCGAATCAGGGGCTGAAAGGTTCCAACTGGAAAATGCAATCAGCCTGATACTCTTGTTTTATTTGGTTAGTTTAATTAGACGGATAATTCAAGAGTTTTTTAGCTTTGCCTTCATGCACCTTTGTCGTCGTCAGAGCTGTAATGAAAATTCGACCAATAAATTACACAAAGGAGACTTTCCAAAGTGTGTGGAAGATCCCAAAGCCGCAAATTCTCTGCATTCCTTCGTGCTTTTGCCATTGAAGTATGCAAGTGAGAGAGCAATTCTGGGCTTTCAGAGTCCATTCACAGGCACATGACCCTCTGCGATCACGCAGCCAAAGCATCAACTCCAGCTGCCCGGCTACATCAAACACACACTTTCACAGCCAAACACAAATAGTCACACTCACATCTAGCACACGTTGTAGCACAGTTCATTTCAACAGCATAGAGACTAAAACTGACCAGCAACTAAAGCAGCATCTCCTCTGAAGAACTTCCCAGAAATCAGCCAAAGGATGCTTCAGCTTTAAACAGTCAACAGATCTTTGGCATCATTTCTGAAATGAGTTGTAAACAAACTGTCTGAAATGGATTTTGTCTTTATGAACTTAAAACCATGTGAACACATGAATGTGTGCCAAAAAAAAAAAAAAAACCCAGATACCGCCATTGTCCTCTAATGTTTGCTCATAAAAGAGCCTTTATACCAGGAGTGACCTTCTGTTGAAACAACCTATGAGTTTTGAAGGCGTGATAAAAAAAAAAGATGACCGTTTTTGCCCCCATCATTCCTGGGAGTATCTTTTCTCACTGACATTTAAATTCCATGAAAGCAATGTAACTTCTGCCTTTCCCAAATGTTGCCCAATGCTGGAAGTAGCACGCCGCAGGTTCGAGTGCACATTGCCCCGATCATGGTTGGATGAACTCAATGTGCAAATTGATGAGAAGAAGCGGAGACATGAATCCTGTATAGGAGGGAGGAAAGGAAGGGAGGGTGCAAAATGCAGATGAGGAACACCATGATGGAATAAAGGATTGATTTGTCAAGCCAACTTTAATGCAAACGCGCGACCGTAAAAGTGTGTAAGGAGTAACACGAATGCAGGCCTGAACACACAATTGGTCATTCTTCTGCGCAGGAAACTGAGGTCAGAAGAGCAACCTTGATAAGTTGTCTTCCTGCAGTGCTCCCCAGCATGGTCGTGCCATGAACTGTCTCTCTTCAGCTGCAAACAGAAAAGCCTCATTAGGACTTCACACAAAGGAGTCCTTCTGCAGTCTTAGATGGGCATCACTGATGAGACGGATAAAAAGCAGACATTGTGTGGTCTAGAGGATTTCTCAGCCTCTGTCTATCTCACATTTTTTTCCCGCTGACATTTTCACTTCCTGACCCCCCCCTCCCCACCCCCCATCTTCTCTCCGTCATGTCATATGTTCTCAATTCTTTTGATTAAAAATCATATACTATTCTATGAGGCTGCCAGAATAAACTCTTGCTGGTGTTCAAGAACTGATGTGCTTGTTGTTTAGTTACAGAGGGATTTTCCTCTCATATTAGGACGGATAATTTGTTATTAGACTGAACTTATTTAGTGACGTCCTGATGCATGCCAGAGCAGGCTGTATATAAATAGAAATGCTGAGAAAAATGAGAGACAACGTCTGCGGAGGTCATGCAGTGGCACAGAAGTGATGATCACAGCACTTCACTGGTTGTTTGTTGATACTTTCAAAGATTTATTTTTAATGAGAAATGCTGTGGTTTTTTCCAGGTTACCCCCCCTGCTATCATAAAACAGTCTTGACTCATCATGGCTTTAATTCAAGAACTGACATTAAAAACAGATGGGATGCAGTCCGTAGTTCAGCTTCCCTGGTTCTGTTGGAACCACTCCATCCCTGTGTGGATGTGGAAACCTGATACTTAAGGGACCTGGCAGCGGAAACTCCTCAAAAATACAGTTTTTACACATCAAATTGAAAGCATGTGTCAGAAAATCAGCTGGGCTGAATGTGGGAATGAATGGCATGTCATCATGTGGGGAAGAGACAGTCTAAGAGGGTGCAGCGAAAGCATTGTGTGAAAGACCAGATGCCTCCTTCCACAATCCGATTTGATGAAAATTTAACTATCTACAGTAGCCTACACTGAGACCAGGACATTATGAAGTATTTAGAGAGATAAAACGTCTGATAAAATCTTTCCTTTTGGCTCCGCATTTAGTAAATTCATTGCTTTGTAAAGTATTTTTGTACTTAAAGGAATAGTTTGACATTTTGGAGTTTTTCTTTGTTTTGGTTACTCTTTCTATCCAAGAGCATGTTCATAAATATTTTTATTGAGTTAACATGGTTGGGATAAATGAAGCACATGGTGAAAGAGTGTGCAACAACACATTTTGCCTCCTAACTTTTTACACACTGATCCTTTAACAAGCATCAGAACTGAGAGTACGAGTATTCCCAAAGTGTCAGTCTGCACCTTGCAACCTAACAATTTATATAAACATCTTGATGGATGTGAAATTTAAATGTCAAACAATGTTTAGGCTTTGGCTGAATTTAAATTGAACGGAACTGAATTAAGTGACAGCTGCAAAGGTGTGTTGTGGTTGGCTCGCAAGAAGCATGAAGGTTACTGGCTCAAGCCTCAAACTGGGGCCTTTTCATGAGCATCTTCTTGCTCTGTGTGCATTGGTTCTCTTCAGGCCAGGGCCAAGTCTTCCCAGGGCTCCATGCAGAGTGTCATTGCATGTGTTCAGTAGGCAGAGTAGAAAACATCAGCAAACAAGACACTGAGATCAAACAACTTAACCAGCTTCATGCAAAGCATGTTATTTTCTTTTACAGTTTAGCTTAAAACTTCCACCAGTTTGTCCCAAACTTCTCATGTTGGTGAGCCTCAAAGATTAAAGAGAATTCTGCAGCACTGCACCGCACTGCAGTAGGACAGTAGGACAGTAGGACAGTAGGACAGTATGACAGTATGACAGTACGACAGTATGACAGTAGGACAGTACAAAAGTATGACAGTAGGACAGTATGACAGTAGGACAGTACAACAGTATGACAGTAGGACAGTATGACAGTATGACAGTAGGACAGTGTGACAGTACAACAGTAGGACAGTATGACAGTACGACAGTATGACAGTATGACAGTATGACAGTAGGACAGTACAACAGTTGGACAGTATGACAGTATGACAGTACGACAGTACGACAGTTGGATAGTATGACAGTACGACAGTACGACAGTAGGACAGTATGACAGTATGACAGTACGACAGTAGGACAGTACGACAGTAGGACAGTATGACAGCATGACAGTAGGACAGTAGGACAGTATGACAGTGTGACAGTATGACAGTACAACAGTTGGACAGTATGACAGTACGACAGTACGACAGTTGGATAGTATGACAGTACGATAGTAGGACAGTAGGACAGTACAACAGTAGGACAGTAGGACAGTATGACAGTACGACAGTATGACAGTATGACAGTATGACAGTATGACAGTAGGACAGTAGGGCAGTACAACAGTAGGACAGTATGACAGTACGACAGTAGGACAGTATGACAGTACGACAGTACGACAGTACGACAGTTGGATAGTATGACAGTACGACAGTACGACAGTATGACAGTAGGACAGTACAACAGTAGGACAGTATGACAGTATGACAGTAGGACAGTAGGACAGTATGACAGTAGGACAGTAGGACAGTATGACAGTAGGACAGTAGGACAGTATGACAGTACGACAGTAGGACAGTAGGACAGTTGGATAGTATGACAGTAGGACAGTAGGACAGTATGACAGTACGACAGTACGACAGTAGGACAGTAGGACAGTAGGACAGTTGGATAGTATGACAGTACGACAGAAGGACAGTACGACAGTATGACAGTTGGATAGTATGACAGTACGACAGTAGGACAGTAGGACAGTAGGACAGTATGACAGTATGACAGTAGGACAGTAGGACAGTAGGACAGTATGACAGTACGACAGTAGGACAGTATGACAGCATGACAGTAGGACAGTATGACAGTGTGACAGTATGACAGTACGACAGAAGGACAGTATGACAGCATGACAGTAGGACAGTATGACAGTAGGACAGTAGGACAGTATGACAGTACGACAGTAGGACAGTACTACAGTATGACAGTAGGACAGTACGACAGTGTGACAGTATGACAGTACAATAGTTGGACAGTATGACAGTACGATAGTAGGACAGTAGGACAGTAGGACAGTACAACAGTAGGACAGTATGACAGTACGACAGTATGACAGTAGGACAGTACAACAGTAGGACAGTATGACAGTATGACAGTAGGACAGTAGGACAGTATGACAGTAGGACAGTAGGACAGTAGGACAGTTGGATAGTATGACAGTATGACAGTATGACAGTATGACAGTACGACAGTAGGACAGTATGACAGTACGACAGTACGACAGTAGGACAGTACGACAGTTGGACAGTATGACAGTATGACAGTACGACAATACGACAGTAGGACAGTAGGACAGTATGACAGTTGGATAGTATGACAGTACGACAATATGACAGTAGGACAGTAGGACAGTATGACAGTACGACAGTTGGACAGTATGACAGTAGGACAGTAGGACAGTATGACAGTACGACAGTACGACAGTTGGACAGTATGACAGTATGACAGTATGACAGTAGGACTGTAGGACAGTATGACAGTTGGATAGTATGACAGTACGACAGTAGGACAGTATGACAGTACGACAGTATGACAGTAGGACAGTACGACAGTTGGACAGTATGACAGTATGACAGTACGACAATACGACAGTAGGATAGTAGGACAGTATGACAGTTGGATAGTATGACAGTACGACAATACAACAGTAGGACAGTAGGACAGTATGACAGTACGACAGTACGACAGTTGGACAGTATGACAGTAGGACAGTAGGACAGTACGACAGTAGGACAGTACGACAGTAGGACAGTACGACAGTTGGACAGTATGACAGTAATACAGTACGACAATACGACAGTAGGACAGTAGGACAGTATGACAGTAGGACAGTACGACAGTTGGACAGTATGACAGTAGGACAGTTGGACAGTATGACAGTACGACAGTTGGATAGTATGACAGTATGACAGTACGACAGTTGGACAGTATGACAGTAGGACAGTAGGACAGTATGACAGTACGACAGTACGACAGTAGGACAGTATGACAGTTGGATAGTACGACAGTACGACAGTAGGACAGTAGGACAGTATGACAGTAGGACAGTAGGACAGTTGGACAGTATGACAGTAGGACAGTAGGACAGTATGACAGTACGACAGTTGGATAGTATGACAGTATGACAGTATGACAGTACGACAGTATGACAATATGACAGTACGACAATACGACAGTAGGATAGTAGGACAGTATGACAGTTGGATAGTATGACAGTACGACAATACAACAGTAGGACAGTAGGACAGTATGACAGTACGACAGTACGACAGTTGGACAGTATGACAGTAGGACAGTAGGACAGTACGACAGTAGGACAGTACGACAGTTGGACAGTATGACAGTAAGACAGTACGACAATACGACAGTAGGACAGTAGGACAGTGTGACAGTACGACAGTACGACAGTTGGACAGTATGACAGTAGGACAGTAGGACAGTATGACAGTACGACAGTACGACAGTAGGACAGTATGACAGTAGGACAGTAGGACAGTATGACAGTTGGACAGTATGACAGTATGACAGTATGACAGTAGGACAGTACGACAGTTGGACAGTATGACAGTAGGACAGTAGGACAGTATGACAGAAGGACAGTATGACAGTATGACAGTATGACAGTAGGACAGTACGACAGTTGGACAGTATGACAGTATGACAGTATGACAGTAGGACAGTATGACAGTTGGATAGTATGACAGTATGACAGTAGGACAGTATGACAGTACGACAGTACGACAGTAGGACAGTACGACAGTACGACAGTAGGACAGTACGACAGTATGACAGTACGACAATACGACAGTAGGACAGTAGGACAGTATGACAGTTGGATAGTATGACAGTACGACAATATGACAGTAGGACAGTAGGACAGTATGACAGTACGACAGTTGGACAGTATGACAGTATGACAGTATGACAGTATGACAGTATGACAGTAGGACTGTAGGACAGTATGACAGTTGGATAGTATGACAGTACGACAGTAGGACAGTATGACAGTACGACAGTACGACAGTAGGACAGTACGACAGTTGGACAGTATGACAGTACGACAATACGACAGTAGGACAGTAGGACAGTATGACAGTACGACAGTACGACAGTTGGACAGTATGACAGTAGGACAGTAGGACAGTACGACAGTAGGACAGTACGACAGTACGACAGTATGACAGTAAGACAGTACGACAATACGACAGTAGGACAGTAGGACAGTATGACAGTATGACAGTACGACAGTAGGACAGTAGGACAGTATGACAGTAGGACAGTACGACAGTTGGACAGTATGACAGTAGGACAGTAGGACAGTATGACAGTACGACAGTACGACAGTTGGACAGTATGACAGTATGACAGTATGACAGAAGGACAGTAGGACAGTACGACAGTACAATCATACGACAACTATGTAAACTTGATCCTGGTCAAGCACAAAAATAATAATAACAAAAAGCTTTGCAACAATTGTCAATTGTCAATATGAAATGCTGTTTTTGTGTGTATTTCTATTTTCATTGAAATCATTAAGATATATATACATACATACATATATATGTACATACACACGTACACACATGCATACTTAACCGTAAAAAATCGTGTTTGATAACTTTTGAGGCTTTTGTCTTACAGCAAGCATCTCACCTTTCTGCATCCAGTTTCATCTCCTTTGTCTTCTTATGAAGACAGTCTCTAACAGTGAGGTCACCTGCAGAAAAGACTGTTGCTGATTGCTTCCTACAACGAAATGCCTTTATTGCCTTCTGGACAATAAAGGCATTTCCAGAAGGATTTTGTGCAGACACTTAGAGTAGGCTCTCTCCTTATGTACTTTAACTGAAACTGTTCTTGAGATTATTTCAATTAAAGGCGTGTTTAACTCATGTGCAAGAACCTACATCTACTGGCAAGCTCTTAGCTGAGAAGCTCTTAGCTGGCAGCGAGGCCCCTGTGTCAACACGGCTCTGTGGAGGCGGGCGACCGCCATCATCCGCTGGCTGCCTGCTGCACCTGGACTACTGTTGATTTTAAACAAAGCTGTCAGCCATAACGCATACCACATGACTGAGCGAACACTTTGGTGCAACTGATGGAGTCAAATATTAAACCCAGAGTTGTCAACCCCCACTCACCCTCTTTCACCTCTCCCTCCAGCTCAGCTGACACACACTGCTCATATTGTCCCGCTCCAATTAGCTAATGCTTATTTTAATTCATTCAATGCTGACTTCCACAATGCTATTTTCCACTGGAGTTCAAGCATATTTTACATTTTTTAAGCATAAATGTTCATTTGCACAAATTCAACATCAAAATCTGATGAAAAATCTTCAGTGAAACTTCACGTTCCCAGTTGATCATTCAGGCATACAACCTTTTCTTCATTTACCATGAAAGTTCATCCTTCATCTGGAAAAAGTGGAAGAGCAGCAGATTGCCTGCTGTGATATCAAATAATAACAGCTGTGTTAAGTTGCAGAATCAGTAAACTTCATGGTTCAGCGAGGTCCACATAAATATACCTGTTTAAAAAAGAGAACTGATAAACTCATTTAATGTTAGAACAAGCTAAACAAAAGTATTAGTTTTTTAGGGCTAAAAAAAGTAATAATTTTAATCCTTGATTGATTCTTTTTCTTTTTTTTTTTAACCGTTTAGTCCATTTAAGGATTGTGGGGAAGCTGGAACCTATCCCAGTGTACCCTGGATAGGTTGCCATCCCATCACCGGGCTTAATTCCTTCCGTTTCATGATTCTTATAGTTAGGATATGAGCATCTCCTGAGTTGGAGTCTGCATGTATGTGACCCAACGGTCCAGGTTTTGCTCTTTGCTCTTATAGTTATGGGTAGTCTATCCATCCATTACTTATGTAGCAATGGGGACATCACCTGATGCACTGAGAAGTACCTCGCTCTATTTCTATAATGTATTAATGTATAAATATATGCCAATATTGCCACCTCTAACTTATTTCTCCTTTTGTCCGCAGGTCTTCCTGAATAAGTGCAATTGTACATGTTGATCTGTCTTTCCTGTCCTCTCCACCCCAACCAGTCGAGGCAGATGGCTGCCCTGCCTGAGCCGGGTTCTGTCTGAGGTTTTCTTCCTGTTAAAATGAAGTTTTTTCCTTCCCACTGTCGCCATGTGCATGCTCAAGATGGGAGATTGGATCGAAGTCATGATTCGATGCAATCAGTTGGTTTCCATTATAGGCTATGTATAAATTGGCTTAAAATGATGTGTATGTGGCCTGTGACATAATAGTTGTGAAGTAGTGCTATACAAATAAAGCTGAATTGAATTGAATTGAATTGAATTGAATTGAATTGAATTGAATTGAATTGAATTGAATTGAATTGAATTAATGGATTAATTGAGGTTTTTCTGTAGAATGTTTTCACCTCAATATGTTAGGAAAAATCAGACATAAATCAGTCCAAAGTGGAAAAACAACTTCAAATGGCTTCAACAAAAACCACTGTCACAGTTTCATAACCAGTCTTTCAGGCCATATCTGCAACTGTTTTTGACCTTAGTTGTGATGAGTTAGTTGAGTCAACAGTGCACAAATAAATGAGACTGGTTGGGTGACATGTCACAAACAACACCTTAACGGTTCGGATTAGTTGCTTTGTGCTTTAACAGTAATACAGATCACTTGTTTTTACACATTAGATCCTGTTTGCAACTGGAATCACAACAAAGCGGACACTTTAATGAGAATCACTCTTTTAAGGGCAGAAACAGGGACAGAAGAAGGCAGTCATGCGGTGGCTATTATATGTTGGTATCCATAATTGGTTTCATCTGACGGCAGCGTTTCAGACCTGATTAAAGACCTCTGCTGGCTAATTTAATGAGAGTAAAAACTGCCTGGGCCACACTGAGCCCATCATTTGACCACCGTTCTTCACAAAGAGTCATAAATAGACCCATGTGATTATGATAATGGTTGTCTTTGAAAGGATGGGAAGCAACCTATCACTGATCGCCACATCAGGAGAACACAACTGCTTCTGTGTAGTGCACATAGAAATATCTAGGTACAAATAAGCCAAGTAGAGACACTGGAGCAGGTTTTGCTTTCTTGTAGGCAATTTATTTCATCACTCAAGAAAAGGATTTCTGATTGGTGTTAGCTTTGAAAACAGGAGCATTTTTGATACTTGTTGGCCTCCATTGGCTTTGTTAGATGTGTGTTAAAAGTGTCCCTCCTCTACCTGCCGTCACACCCTCTGCTGTGTCTGGAATGACGATGTGAATGGGAGGACGACAGACTTGATTTGATGAGTCAGGAAAAGCTCTGGATCTGCTTTGCACTTGAGGCAGCACGACATGGGAACGTTTCAGACCTCAGACCGGCTAAACCAGCCCTGCAATGAGGGAAAACGGCAAGCAGGATGCAGCGTGAGAAAACGGTTACATTCAAGGATCAGTGATCAGTCGAAATAGGCTGGGCAGTCTCGCTGGCTCAAACTGAGACATTCAAACAAATGTCAGATGGATTGCCATGAAATCTGAATATTCATGCTCCACAGTGGATGAACCCTTGTGACATGAATCATACTTATCTTCCAGCATGAACATGAAACGTGTTACAAACATAAAACAAAAGCAGCACTATCGATGTTATAATGATGCTTTTGTTATGACAGCGATAGCCATGATTTGGACAAAGTAACACTGACTTGAGCATGTAATCTATGAGACTGGAACACAAAGGCGCGCACACACAGACAATAAGCTTGTGATGTCAGCCCCTTTATGACCAGGGCAGTTGCGGTGGCCCGCTGCACCAGGGGGTCTGTGTGGCTGCAGGGCCGAACAGTACAGCAGCTTTTTACATCTGGCGACACAGACTGACCACTGTGTTGCTAATTACTGTGCCGCTGAGCTCAGTCACCTCTGCGGTCCCTCGTGACTTGTCACAACCCACCCAGCATAAAAACCATTACCCCATCCCCCAAACAAAGCTGCTGAAAAGTGAAAATCTGTGACTTTACAAGAGATCTCTGACTTACTTTAGGGTAATCTGTAATCAGAGCTCTGGCCAGCTCATTATATATATATACATTTACCATTATACCCACTCTGGTTAACTTACCATGTTATGTCAAATAACTTCTTTCTATCCCTGCAGGAGCTTAGCAAAGCTATAAACCACATTAACACTGTGACTTAATCAGAGGTCAATTTTCCATTTCTGTTATCTGTTGCCTTTTCCACTTCTGTATTTGAATGAAAACATACACATCAGTCAAACCGGAGCAAATAAACCTCAGACAATGCACATGTTTGCACAGTAAAATAAGGCCATGCTCTTGGCAGGCTTTCAGCGAGGTGTTGCTCTGCAAGGTTGAGTGTGTGTGTGTTGCCTGCCACATTCACATACTTACTGAGTGGGAGGCATGCCAGCATGCCGTTTTACTACAGATGAGGTGATAGATGGGTTCCAGCTTATTACCCTTATGCCATATTCTAAGATTTGGATTTAAAGTTGCTCTTACATAAATATATGCTTGATAAAGTTGCTCTTACATAAATATATGCTTGATGCATATATTTATGTAAGTTGCTCTTACATAAATATATGCTTGATGCTTGGGCATTCAGAAATTGCTTTACATTTATTAAATCTAATTTAAGTTCTTTTTAAAAAACCAATTCCATTGAAATGACAGAAACATTTTTTCTTCCTTTAGAAATCAATAATCAATTTTGCTAAGATGCCTCTGTGCTCTGATGTTCCATGAACTGACGTGTGTGTCATTGGCAAGGAAACTCTTGACATGATGCAAGGGCAACTGAGTTATTTTCAGGGAATATGGGATATACTTTAATTAACAAGGTATTTGCTTCTAAGGAAGAAGAAGACATAAAATCTCTTAAAGATTTTCAGACAAACTTAAAAGCGAAACATAAAAATGAACAGTGATGAAGATTGATGGCAGAATTTGGGCAGAAGACGTCTATCCTACACATAACATATACACAGTTTTCTTTTTCTTTCTTTCTCTTTTTTAAACACATTTTTTAGATCTTCACTTTTTTCTTGTAGAAATATCCACATAATACTGTCTTTAAAAAAATACCCAAACATTATATCTATGATGCTTCCCTTGGCAAAGTAAATTTGCCCAGCAGAATAGAGCATCCAGAAAATCCATTTTGCCTGCTTAAATGCTGGACAAGACAAAAAAAAAGGAAGAAAATTAAAAAAAAAAAACATGTCCACATGAAAATGTTCAAATTCAGGGGGAGTCAGACAATCCCACATAGGCACACCAGCGAAAGTTCGTGCTTGAACACCCACACTACCAGTTAAAGGTTTTGGTACATTTTTACATAAACTCTAATGGCTAAATGTGTCCAAACTTTTGACTGGTGCTTCATTGATGGTACCAGGTTAACCTGAACCAGGTGAACAAATTGGAGACAAATGCAGAAGAATCCTAGTGATTTAGACTATTGTGAATATCGAGTATCAGACTAAACAATGTCAAAGTTGCCATTTTTATCCCCACCAGGTGCTTTATTTAGCATGGGAAGCAAAGCTAAAACCAACAAAAAACCTGTGCAAGTCTCGACTTGCTGAAAAGATGAGTGTTGAATGTTTTAAGTGACTTCATACCCAGCTGTACCAACAGCTTCTGGAAAAGCGATTTTCTTTAATCATATGGATTGAAATATGAGTCTGGGATAAAATCCTCTCACTGTTTGTGCAGGACTTCGTTTCATTAATGGATATTAAGTGCTATACAAAACATGTTGCTCAGGTACGTTGCATTAGTCATGTAGACTACGTGCTCAACGAAAGCTTTGTCACTGAGAGGGAATAACTCATAATAATTTAATTGTAAGTAATGAACCGGTCATCAAAAAGTCCCTTCATCTGACGCACCTTTCTCAGAGAATCCAAATGTTTCACTTATATAAAATCAAACTTTCACAGAGCTTTGTGCCCTTTGCTGGTCAGATTAGAAGACATGCTATTATCATATAAGTGTACTTCACTGGGAGCAGCCCCGAACTGCTGCTATTAATTAGATACTGATGTTATTATCAAACCAGCATGTGGGACACTCTTCTGTCAGACTGAAAGCTCCTTTGTGTTCATCTGCGATCCTCCACAAGCGCGCTCCTAACAGGGTTGATGTGATCATTTGCCCCGCGACCACATTCTGCTGCAGGGTGCGATGGCAGAAAGCTCCCCTGTCACATCATCAGACCAAACAAGGGTTGAACATCTTTGTATGATATTCTCCGTGTATCAGTCTATCTCACTTTCATTATCTTTCCTTTATCGTCAGAGATGTCAGTCAGAACTGATACAAAGCTGCAGCACAGAATGTCACAAAACCACATAAATGACCCAAAAGGGGGCCGTTGATACCGGTTTCTGACAGCTAAATTACATGTGAAAGGTGCGCTTGTCTTTGTTTTAGGGATGTTGATGATGGGAACCATAGTTTTTTGGATAATTCAGTAACAAATTTTCCCACTCGATGGCAGACATGGAATGAAACAAATAGTCATTTGTACTGATGTTTTATCAAAGTAATAGCAGGCAATAACGATGAAACACAACGCAGCATTTTCTTAACTACACAAGATTGAGAGTTTTTTTTATTTTATTTTTTTTATATATTATGTGTTTTACATTATATAGAATTATTCCACTTCCAAAAACTCAGGTCAATGAGAAAAACAGAATGCAGTCATTGGTACATCATTTAAAACCTGTGTTTCATGGAAATGCCATTACCCAACCTTTCCTGTTCTTGCTTTGTAAGATTTAATCTGCTCAACTGTTACTTTCATTTTAACCTAAATATTTCCAGAGGAAAGGTAGCAGGACACGAGTTTCAGTTTTCAGTTTTTCAGACCAGTTTTCCACTTTAACCCAACTCAGGTTAGGAAATCATGGACTCAGAAAGTCGAGCGTTTTCTCTTTTTTGTCATGATTATTTATTTTCATGCATTCATGCAGCAACAAGCTGTGTTTACTGTCAGCTGTTTTCAGGAGTCTTCCTGAAAACTTTGCAGATATTTCAACAAAATCATGTCTGTTTTTCAAACTTCATGCCCATAAATCAGGACCATTCCCTATTAGGGTTCAATTTGTTCTCTGACATGTAAATCTAAGCTTAATGCTCTAATGTACCATAAATCATGAAGTTCTCAAATTATTTGCAGTGTTATCCTGAAATATTTGAAACCCTCAAAACTCAGTTTTAGCCTCTGTTCTTCTACCAGATGCAGCATCTGTTCTCTAATTGTTTTTGCCTTCTTGTGTAATATGTCTAATACAAACATTTCATTTTAGCTGCATTCAAGTCACAAGTTTATGAAGAAAATCTAAGTTTTTTTATGAAGAAATGAATGTTTGAAACTGACTTAATGTTTTGTCAATGTAATTGTGTTTCGTCATGTCTTACAGTGGGGTTACCGGGACGAGAAATGTTTTAACCTGCTCAACACAGGGTTGAAGAACATTATTAAGATATTTTCCCATGCTTTTGCATAAGAACTCTTTGGTTGTTTATTCTGACAGAAATCCACTTCACCGCTTACCAGCTGCTCATGATTATGTAACAGATGAAGTTTAGCTCAGGACACTGTCAGTTTAACATTTAACGAATGATGGCGAACCGGGTCACTTAAAAGTTCATTCAGAGATGAAGAGACAAAGGGATTTAAACACTAACACACATCATCTATCAGTTTGTACAGTTCATAAGGCTTCGGATGGAAGGTGGGGTTGTTCAAATTAAAAACAGCAGCATCTTCTACCTGGACAGGTCTTTTCATTTGCAGGAGTGCTTTATGTTGACTGATGACCTCCAAACATTATCCACAAGGCAATCTTTCATGCACTTTGTATGTTTCGGTGACAGACTGCACTGTTTGATGAAACATCTGGTTTGGGGTGATGCTCTTTGGTCTTTAATGGCCTCTGTGAGAGGCCACATCAATGGAAGGGATGATAAATCTGAACAATGAAAGAGCCAGTAAAGCAGTCAGCAGGGGCTCGACGGCTCAGGCAACAGGAAGTGTGGCTCCTTTCGACCCCTGAACCCTGAGGTGACGTGCCCTTCAGTCTGCTCTCTGATCGGAGATCTTTGACACCCACATGCAAACTAGTACAGTGAACTGGTTCAGAGACTCGGACACGAGGCACTGACTTAATAACTGATATTAAATCAACATCATTAAAGCCCCAAAGCAGCAGGAGACTTTTAAACAATTTCTGATTATTTACTTTCTTGCTAACAACCAAAAATGTTAAAACATTTTGATCAAAATAGAGGAAAGCTTTGCATGCTAATGGACACAAATGCTGCATTTCTTTTGTTTCATCTATGTCTTTCAATATGACACATGGTTCTTGTCTTCAGCGTATTTAATTAGGCAAAGGGGAGGGAGCTTCAGTAATCCGGTTTTAACTCAAGCTATAGTGTCTACCTAACCTTAACCAGTTTCTTTTGCGTTATTTTAACCAATTAGTTTTTAAGCCTTCCTAAAGAAAGGCTAGAATCTAAAAGAAATGGCCAAACCAAAACTAATGTTTCAATATAATTATTTTAAAATATCACAAATTATGATTGAAAGTGAATGTGGTTTAGTTTGACTACTCCACAACTTCCACAACTCCAGCCAAACCCCTCCAGTTTCCATATGAGGACTCTGTCACCTGTTGAAAAGAACACAAAATGTCAGAATGTTTTTTTTTTTTTATTGTCAAGTGCACAATTACATAAGAAAACTACAACTTTAAACATGAGCATCTGGTAGTTTTGTTTGGCATTAGAAATAGCAGAAATAGTGCTGCTGTGCTCATAGTCAACCCCACAAAAACTTCTGCTGCTTATGAGAAGTAATTAAGTCAGTAGGTGGGAAATCAATGCTTACACGTGTCCTGGTCCAGCTCCAAATGTTGCCTGAGAGACTGAAGATGTCCTCAGTCTGTCCTAAAGGGGGTTTACAACTGCATTTACCGCTGCTAACTTGTGACAGGACAACTTATAATGCGGCAAATGTGAACAGGATCACAATAACAGCAAAAGCTCCACAAAATAGCATCTCAATACTTTTACACAAACCTCCAAATAAATCTGAAAACTAACTTCTAGGTTTGAAACAAAAAGTTTCCTACAATGCATGTTTTAGGGAAGCTGCAGCGTGATGAGGATAGTAATATATGCCTGGTCTGTGTTAGACTCAGATAGTTTGCTGTTGGGTTTCATATGTAATGAACAGAGAATACAATAAGATTTGTGTCATTTTAACGCTTTTCACGCTGTACGAGCACAATCTTTTCCCGTGCAGCTCATCATCCAACAAACAAGTCTGTGTTTGGGGCTAGTGACACAAGAGAATTTCTTCTTTGACACTGTTTCAGTTTCTTGAGACACTTTTTATTCATTTTTACGTTCTCATTCTTTAGGTTTAGGTACCAAAATGACTTTGTGAGGTTAAGGAAATGATCTGAGTATGGTGTGGGGTGGTTAAAGGCTTAATCCACCACTGATATCACCACCAGTCAAGAGTTTGGTCAAACATTTTTCTTATTGAATTCATTGGGAAAGTATATCTAGACATTTGACTGGTAGTTTATGTTAGTTATTAAAATACCCTGACAACCCTGATATCTGAAAAGGGCTTATGTTATGAGGTGGAAGTGGCATCAGGCTCTTGGAGGTGCAGAGATTGTGGAATTAAGCAGCCAGGCTGGATTTAAAGTTAAGTGGCAATAAATGTGAATTAACATTTTATCCAAATAATAATGTGATTCAGAAACCAAGTCCAGAAAGGTAGACTTTCAAATGGTGATGAGTGAATAGGAAATATGGTTCACAGCATGTTGATTTTAACTCAAATTTAAATTCTGAAAAAAGAAAAAGACCTGAACTTCAATTCCCTTCTTAAGATCTCCTTTAACACTCGGCTGGTGCCTGTCAGTAAACAACGCCGACTTGCTAACACCGCTGAGGGAATTAGTTTTTACAACAGTCTGGCACTTTACTACAGCTGCTGACAGTTGTACACATGAAACTTCTCTCAATTAGTGCTGAGCAGATGTCACGGTAGTTGAAGATCAATAGGACAAGTTGTGACCAAGTAGTCCTTAGTCTGCCCTGGCATTTTACAACGCAGCCTCCTGCAGGTCATTCGGACCTACGTCCTTAATGATACGAGGAAGGAGTGTGGCAATAGGAGTATAAGAAAGGAAGGACACAAAGACACACTTGAACAGAAAAGAAGCCTACACTCCATGACCTCTGAGACCCCGGGAGCCGCCCTTTCACATGGGTTCACTGTTTGCCGCTCTGGATGACACGAGATGCTGTGACTAAATAAACTGATCTGTGTCTATACAAGGAAAAGACTGAGGAAGCACTGAAAGCTGCTGAGCTTAAACAGTGTTGTTAGTTGCTTATAGTCCTCCCTATGGGCACAGGTTTACAGCAACTTGTCTATATAATAGCAAGAGAGGCGGACGTGGAGAAAAGGTTTTACATAAGCACCATATTTGGATGAGCATGACAGCTGTGGCTCATCATGCTGTTTCTGGTCAAATTTACCTCAGTACAACCACAAAATAGGAGTTTTTGAACATCCTCTGTTGTTAAAAAAAAAAAAAAAAGCCTTACAATCTCTTCATGCCCTGTCTGCAAGAGGTAATACTAATTTATCAAGATTTTATTAAGTGATTATCTGGGCTGCCTCTGGAAACATGTTTATGTTTGTACTGGCGATAAATTAAACCTGGTCTCGACTTAATCGGCTGCTGGTGTTTCAGAACAACCAACTCCTCTTCCAGCGATGTGACACAGCCAACATATTTGTTTTCTCTGCAAATCTCCTTGTAAAACTTTAGCATAAGCATGAGGGAAATAAAAATAAGCTGCGTTCAGCACTTTGAAAATGCGAGCGTTTGTGAAGGATTCGAGTTTGTTTGGTGAGAAGAGCTATCTAAAACTTTCATTTTGTTGAGTGGATCACAGCTTGACTACACCAGTGGTCAACTCCCTATCTCCCCCTTTGTTACCCATCTCTTGTTTCAGGTTTTTCATGTGGTCCCATACCTGATGGTGTGTGGCTTTGGTGTTGGGATGTAATCACACTCATGTAGCATACCCTGTCCAATCAGGATAATGGGCACCAGACTGCAAACAACAAAGGGAGGGTTGAGCAAGGACTCCCCCCCCCCCCCCTGTTCCTTGACTCTTGCAGGGGTTTATTATTGCAGTAAGGCTGAAAGAATGCACTGGCATCCATTAAATGAGTGCTGAGCTATTTCCTGAGGATTTGTTTTCAAGTGATCACTTTGTTATTTTTACTTGATCAGTCGGTTATCGTACCACACGATGAAGTATGGAAGTGCTGTTAAAAGTCAGGCAAGGTTAGTACTTCATGGGTACGACTTAAAATTAATCTGAGATGATTCTAGCATTAGTTTTACTTCACTAGCTCCAATAATAAAAATAAGGATTTTTATTCCATCAGCTACTATGGTTTGAAATGTGACACATTAACGTCTAATACCAGTTCACTGCAGCTTCATGATTATATTCGTCAAACGGATCACATTCACCAACATACTGCAGACTTATTTTACATGCTGTGGAGATATCACTTGCTTGAGAGAAGAATTAAAGTTGAAATGTGGCTACACACCTTAGACAGCAAAACGTGTTTGGCCCCAATATGGCCCTCTTTTGCAGTTTTGTTTGGCCCATATTTGTCCTCAGCTGACTCCATGTGAAACTCAGCACATGACCAAGAAATGGAACCAACCATAAAATGGTTTTAGTCCAGGCTTGCTCAGATTTGGACCATTTCTGGCCCTCATAACGCTTCCCATATTCCAGGCCCAAGCCAACAATGAACATCTGGACCACATCTGGCTAAAGCAATACTTACCAGTACCATAACTGAGTCAAATGTGCCCAAAGCACATTTTAGGCTGTACGTGTCTGAGTTCTGGTTCCAGACAGGCCAGTCTCCTCAGTTATCTTTGGAAATACAATACTACTTTTTTTTTTAATTTAACGAGATAATGACCCATGCACATGTTCAGGCCAGTCTCCGAAAAATCAACAAAAACAACATTTTTTAGGCCTCTTTGTTGACATTCTTCAATGGAAAAAAGTGCAAATGCAAAACAGGATCAGGAATAAAACCCAGACATCCCTCAACCAAGCAGTAATCTCCTGCCCATGGCTTTACCAAGCCAGAGGGACTGCAGAATCTCTCCTGTTTGTTCTGGGTCTTTCTTCTCAGTTAAATGGCCCAAAACAATCTCCGAAAGGAGGCAACAGAAACATCTTCATTGGATGCCCAAACCACCTCCATGACTCCATTCAATGTAGCGAAGCACTAACTTTATCCAAGCTCCCCTCAATATAAAAGCTCCTCAACCTTTTTTTAGGCTGAGCCCAGTCATACTCTGAAGGAAATTTACTTCCTCTATATGTATCCCCACTGTAATACTTTTGGTAACAATCAAACTCTGAAGACCTTATGTGAGGGTTGGAGCTTACAGTAGATTGGCTGGGGAAAGACCTGAAAGCTTCTTTCAGCTCATCTACTTCTCATATAAAATAGTCACACAAAATGCAACACCTGGTTGTGTTTGTGGATAAAAATGTAGGCATTTAACATGTTTCAAGCCTTAAAAATGTAGCACTTCTTCATGTGCATGCTTGATTACGGAACCCAATACAGAACGTCATCCTGATTTTAAATGAACCATGCAGACATGTAGAGATTTATGTGGTGATTTTCAACTTCTGAGCAGTTTTTGTTTAGCTGCTACCTTTAAGTGAAGTGGACCAACATGCCACCTACAGATCATGGTGTGAGAATGCATTATTCCATAAAATGTTTAAAACAGCTTTTACAGAGGTAAACAGTCGCTGTGTTGCAGACACCTTCTGTAGCTGTGTGGAAATCAGGCGTAAGGAGTATTAATCTGCTGATTTCATCACCTTTACATCCAGACAAGGTGTTGGCCACTGTTCTTCAATCTTTAGACTGATCTAAGTTAATTGCCTACTTGCTTAAGGGATCACATACAAACCCATAATGCTGTGCAATTATTTTGTCAATGAATGTGATTTCCAAATATAATGATTATGATAGAAGTGAGTACTGTGTCTCATTAGTGCAAACATGGAACTAAATGCAACTGGTAAACAGCTTTTCTTTTGTCTGTAAATACTCATGCTGTGCAGAGCTGTGCAGCTTCTTACACTGCCTCTTCACAGTCAGGTGTGAAAAGCTTTTGAAACGCTTTCATCTGAAACCATGCCAACAAAATGCACAGCCATGTGCACTATGAGGTTCACACCGGGGTGACGAGCTCCAACAAGATAAGGGTGATGGGAAAATAAGATAGAAAATGTGCAGAGTAAAAACAGGAAATGCAGTTTAAACATGGAGTCGAAACAATTCGCCCCCAGAGCTCATCTGTTTTTGTTTAAGATCACTTTGCTGAACTGATATAATTTGCTTATGTGTTTGCGTCACTATTTTGAACAGATGTATAACGCTTACAAAAACTTCCTTATCTTAAACAAATTTATCAGTCATTGGCTTGCTGCACCAGATAACGAACATTAAAATATTGGCTTTGTCACACACACACACACACACACACACACACACACACACACACACACACACACACACACACACACACACACACACACACACACACACAGACACACACAGACACACAAACAAAATGATGAAATCTTCATGACAAATGTAACAAAAATACTGCGTGTAAGATAACTGGTCACATATCACTGTTACCATAGCGCAGTTTTGCGGTATGGGGATCCTGGCTTGTGGTGGGAGACAGAAGTTGTTCAGCTGCTCTCCTATGCCCCAGTATTTAATCACAAGGCCACGCCAAGGAGAAACTCCCAGTTTGAACCGAGAGAAAAGCATCTGGCTTACCACAGATAGGATTCTCATGTTCAAATATAGCCAGAGCAGAGGCACAAAATGATGAAGAGGGCACATTCTTTCCCAGCAGAAGGTTGTAGCACACACCCTGAATCTTTTGCCAGAAATGTTTGGCCCTGTGGCACTCCTGTGAGGGAAATATAATCGAAGGGAAGCCTTTCTCCTACAAACCCCTGTTTAAGGCTTTGTGGACACGCTCGACCTCTCCCACATAGAAAGATGAAGAAACCTTTCCACAGCATACAGCACACGGACTATCTGCAGTTTATTTCTGTCCTCAGTGGGTTATAGTGCATGTGGGTGTGCATTCATGCATTGGTCGATGTCAAGGGTGTACTATAACTGAAGCATGGATGGAGTTATGGCATTGTAAGAATAACACAAGATCCAATGAGGTAGTTGTTACGGATGATTTAAGTTGGGGGTATGTGGGGGTGGAGTGCACAGTGCACCCACATCTGCCTGGGTTCTCTAAGATGCAGCTCAATGCTACGTTGCTAAGATACCCAAGGCTCATTATGAACACCTGGCAGGTAAGATGAGATCTGGCTCATCAGTAAATACATTGGTGCACAGCCGAAGGATAACGTCTAACTTTAATTACAAGTTTGAATACAAGGCAGGGGTGGAAATGGAAAGCATTAAGGTGGCTATTTTCACAGATGGATTGGTCATCACAGCTTCCAGACCTTAACTCCACTGGGAACCTTTGGGGTGTGCTGCAAAAGACTTTCCACAATGAGTGTTCAATAATCAATACAAAGCTTTGCTGGGGAATGAATGTAACTTCAAATGGAAGTGCACATTATGACATTGCAGAAACACAATCAGTTGATGTCAAGGCAAAAACTGGTCTGACAAATTATTAGTGAGGGATCGTTTGTGGTTCGGTTTTATATATGGATGGTTTGGCACTATGTGTAAAACTGTTTGGGTAAATAGTTATTTGGAATAAAAAAAAAAAATCACAGAAAATTGTCATAAAGTTTGTGATACGTTTGTCCACAGAACACAACACAGATATGCATTAGCAAACATGACAAAATCTTTGTACAAATAATCAAGGCTTGAAGCAGCTACTGAACAATTAATACTGCAGAATATGTCAAGGAATAATCTTTATCCCTGAATTAACATGCAAAATATCAAATATTTGACTCAAAATAAAATAAGGCAGATGCAGTGAAAGACGGCTGAATTCCAGTCAGAAAAAGTTCAGCTTTTGTGCACGTTTTACAGCTAACTTGCATTACAATTTGAAGTCAATAAATCATTTAAATATTCAAAGATATAATAACATAACTCACACGTTCCTAATATTTCCCAGCCCTGGTCAAGATCGTCAGGTACTCAGGCAGGCAGCGCTGCATTTAAAACAGAAACACTTTTGCAGTAAAAATCACTGCATGTTTGGGAACATGTTAAAATCCACTTGGCATCACATAACTAGGAGTAAATATCTCTAGCATGGAACAAACAAGAAGCAGAAACACTGCTAGCTTGTCTGTACTCCAATATTTGTTGACATATAGGGAAAAACTCTTGTAGTTCTTACAAGTAAAAATAGTAAATTCCTCATAGAAATCATGGACATTTACTCCTCCAGTCTAATGAAGAAACTGCCTTAATGAGGAACCATCTGGCTTGTTATTAGTGCAGAGTTCAAATCCCACCATCTGTGATGGTATGGTGGTGCATTAGTGCACATGACATGGGAAACTTACACATCTGTGAGTGGTAAATACTTTAACCAGAGGTTTTAGAGTGAGATATTTTGCCATTTAGATTACTATTTTTTTAGGAAAGCCTTTAAATATACCAGCAGTACAATGTCAAACCACATTCTGCACATTTTACAACAACATTATGCAGAACTAATTTAAAATATATGAACAATGCATACAAATTAAAACTCTAATAAAATAATAAATAGTAAAATTCAATAAAATAAATAATTAAAATGCAACTAAATCAAATAAATAAGAAAAATGATTATCATGCGGAGTTACAGTCTGTTCCAAAAGAGCAGATTGTAAAGTACCAGTGTTGGTACCTGTATGAATCTTTTGCAAATCACTCCATCCAGTTCACATCTACATTTTACACACTCATCACACTGCAAAAACTCAGCCTTAAAAACAAGAAAAAGTATACAAAAATTAGGTAAATGTTGCTTAAAATAAGATAAATTATCTGCCAACAGAACAAGAAAATTTGGCTTGTCAAGACTTCCCAAAACAAGTAAAAATACTTTTAAAACAAGAGGAATTCTCTGGCATAAAAACTAAGAATTATCTTACCTTTATAAAAAGATAAGCATATTCATTCATTTTCTGCTTATTCCAATTCAGGGTTGCAGGGAAGCTGGAGCCTATCCCAGCTGGCTTTGGGCAACAGGCAGGGCACACCCTGGACAGCTTGCCAGTCCATTGCAGGGCCACACAGAGAGACAAACAACCACTCATGCTCACACTCATTCCTAGGGGCAATTTAGAGTGACCAATTAACCTAACATGCATGTCTTTGGATGGTGGGAGGAAGCTGGAGAACCTGGAGAGAACCCACGCATACACAGGGAGAACATGCAAACTCCACACAGAAAGGCCATTGACCAAACCAGCCAAGGATCGAACCAGTGACCTCCTTGCTGTGAGGCCACAGTGCTAACCACTGCACCACCGTGCAGCCGAAATAAGCATATGTGTACTCAATTTAAGATTATTAATCTTACTTGACTGGAAATGAGGATATAAACTACCAGTCTGAAGTTTGGATAAACTTTTCCATTGGATTTAATGGTAAAAGGGTGTCCAAACTTTTGACTCATACAGTATGAATTTACACTAACAGTCACCAGCATGAATAAATGATATTCATATGAAGTGAACTGCTTCATTTCTGGGAAACTTTCTTCTCTCTTAAACAAAAAATTACTTCTGTCAAATGTTTGGACCTTGTTAATGCAGGTAGAGATTCACTGATAGCGTGCACTTATTTCCCGAACGAAAAAACCAGACAAGAGAAACAATCGCAGACCTTTTTCTTGTTTAAATTTGCCTTCTGCTTGGTCTCTTTGGACACTTTAAAATGGCATGAGGTAAACAATTGGCTCCAGAAATGTAACGGTGCAGTCCCTGTGGATGATGCCTGCAGTGTGGGGGGTCCAACCCCTGGCACACTTCCCTTGACCTGGGGGTTATCACCATGGTAATGCTGGCTACAGCACCCTTGAGGAATGATGGTGGCTACTGGGTGATACCTGGACAGACTTATTCAACCAATCTGGCGCTGTGGTCACCGAAAAGTCAGATGTCAAATGATAAAACTAAACATATAATGAAAAAAAAAAAAGTTGCATTAGTTTATGAACATTCTCCAGGATTTATTGCTTTCATTGTTTAGTTTTGGAAATCAGGTAATGAAAGGGATGTTTATGTTTTTATTTTAACTGCTCCCACAGGACCAGCATGTTACTGTTAATGGAAAATTGTGAGCAAAAAGTAAACATTTCCCCTCATAGAGAAAAATGAAGGAGAGTCACTGATATATCCTTGCTTTACATCTGCAAACTAAAGTAGTAGTTGTAATTCAGTCTTGTATAATCAAGTGTCCATGTTGCTGCATGTGCATAATCTGGACACTTGCAGAAAGACTGTTTGGGTTTAGTCCAAGGTCACTTGCATTTCATTTGACAGTTTTACACACTCAATAGTAAACTGGCTGCTTGAATTGTGATGCTCAGATGTTAACTTCCTCTGACTGGAGCTTTAAAAGCTTGCTATGATGGCGTGTTGCTTTCTGTATTTATGTTTGGGCCTTAGCAGCTCCATCTTAGCGCAGCTTTGTGGAGACCCTCGCTGAACTGCAGAGGTTGGGATTCTTCTTCCACCCAGTCAGGCTCCCGTGTGTTGACATTTGAAAAGCTAAACACCACTCAGCAGAGAAATATGAGCCCCACATATTGAGGAGCGCCAAGCAGTTTTGAGGAGAGTGAAACGAAAGAGAAAAGCAGAGGAAAAAAATCTGGTTGTAAAAAAAGAAAAAACTAATGAAGGAAATACCCCACGCCCTGTAAGATGAGGGAGATGACTTTCAAAGCTGCCCTCTCCCACAGTTCCTCCTTCCTCTTCTGTGTGCAGGCCGTAGCAGCTGATAGTCGTTTCAGCTGGGCTTTGACTCAAATCAACTGTCAGGGAAAATCTGGTTCCAATATGAGTGCTTCCTGTGGATGCAAGTCCTCCGCACAAAGCAGGCCTGTGTGGCTGTTACCCATGAAGCCGCTGCACTCCCTCCATTTCTGCCCCAGAGCTTGCTGCACTGCAGAGTCTTTACAGAAACATGAACCCCCATAGGTAACGCAAAATTAACCCCCCCCCCCCCCCCCCCCCAGTTTTTTAATGAAAATCTGCAAGAAGACATATACAATGACACTTTCATACATTTCATGAATGTGGCGACAATGCTCAATATTCTCCCATACAACTACGTTCAATAACCTATAAAGTCTGGTTTATAATACTCAAACACACACTATGATAGTAAGGAAACATGACTATACAGTGATCTCTCTCATCCAAATCTAATATTTCTACCTTTATCTGCAATGTTTGTACCCTGAATCATATTCCTGATGCAAAAACCAGCAGTGTAACACAATATATCCCAGGGGACACGCTGTCATCGTATCTACCACACACCAGAGCGGGCTTCAATGCTTCGAGACTCTAGACTGGGCCCACAGGATGTGCCAGGAATCAAAGAGATTTTTCCAGCTACTTAAACCCTCAGAACCTATAAATGTGCAGCACGGGTCAGGATTAAGCTTCACAAGTCAAGGTTGGATGACTAATCTGTTATCAAGGATAAAAAAGAAGCCCCTTGTTAGCAGACTGAGCTTTAAAGTGACATTTTTTGTGATTATGTTTATGCTTTTAGTTAGCTTTTTAAACACTCTAACTGATGGTTTCAACATGTAAAAGCTCAAGACTGCTTCCTGATGTTAGTCCACAGAGGTAGAAAGGATGCCGGTAGTATCCTATGTAACAGCCAGCTCTACTGAGGCCATATGGCAGTGAAGGACTTCACAATGTTTCTACTTCAGAGGCAATGTAGAGGAGTTTTTATTCCACCAATATGCTAGTTAGGAGCCAGTCTGACTTATGAAGATCAGCTATAACTTATATATTTAAACAAATAGACATTTAGGAAAGAACAATTAAAATTATTTATAGTTATTATGTTCTGTTGTTCTAATAAACACTTGCTCCCTACCTTGTGTTGTATAGCTAGACATACATGGAAACCAACCTGTGCCAAAAAAAATGTCATTCTTTGTGTGCTGGATATGTTGAAGTCACATCATTCCACACTGAGCCAAATGCACGCTCAGTTCTAGAGGTCGTTTTAAGCTATGATGCATGGAGATTGCATTTGGGTTTTAGTTTGTTGGTGTGAGATATTGTTTTATCTCCTAATTACTTTCAGTATCCATAGCTGAACTTTAGCCTGAGCTCTGAGACATTAGCTGTTTCTCACTGATGCTGCTGGTTTCACCGTGTTTCTGCAGCGTGCTCTGCCCTAATGTTAAAACATTGAAAGAGGTTTGATTTTAATTTATGACTTGTCACTCTCACGTAATTTATGCATCCCTGAAACATGTCTGTCATGCTACAGCTGAGATGCAACCAGCATGCATCACTTGACTCCACATCACAGCACTCTGTAGTTTTACACTTTTAAATGGAGTGGAAAAAGATTCAACTCACTTTGTGTGATTTGTTATGATGAGGATGAAAATCTGCTTTAAAGTTTAGGTTAGTTCCACTCAATTTGGTCCCACAAGGGACAAGTTCTGCAGGTTTTCAATGTCTCCCTGCTCCAACAGATCTGCCTCCAATTAATAAATCAATTTTTAGAACATGATAGAAGTTCAGTCAAGTGTGTTGGAGCATGGAGAAATGGAAACCTGCAGGGCCGAAGCCTTCATAGGGCTGAATTGAGTAGCTCTGGTTAAGATGAAAACCTGGAAAGCTAGTCCTGGGTGTATCGTTTTTTTTTTTTTGTTTTTTTTTGTTTTTGTTTCAATTTCATCTAATATTAAACTATAAATTAGATCTGGTTCAAAATTATCCTTTCCTCTCTATGAACGAAGAGGAGACACAAATGCACGACAGTTTAATGTCCACTTACGGATGTTTTCAGAGCTTTTTGTCGTTTCAGTCCAAATTCTCCTTGAGTGAAACAGAAAAGTTTACGTGACATCAGACATGCAAAACACTTGAATCATCCCTCTCATCCTTGGTCTGTGATGTCAAGCTTGTTGTTCTCAGACCTTATCCTGCTTAAACTTAAAGGTGGTTACAGTGTAATGCTTCTGTGATAGCTGCTACTATTCTCTTTGGCTTATAAAGCTCAGTGAGACTGCACTGTGTCTGAGGCTTCAACTGAGATGAGATGCTGAATAACTTTTCTCCAACTAGCTTTTGAAAAACTCCCACTGGCTGTGCTCCAGCAGCCTGAACTCCTTATTTCAGTAAAGCAGGCAGCACATGAAGGGAATTAAGAAAAAAAATCATCTTACATGGAAAACTGAAGCGCCCTATGACTTCTCACCGGACTCTTTTCCAGTGGAGCTGTAGACATGCACAGAAACATACAGATTTCCATATGTATGCATTATTTGTATGCACCTTGGATCCTCCTGACTGTTCCTATTCATTATGCCTCCATCTGGATCCTGCTTCTACGAGCACATGCCAGGTAAGTCCATGCTGGGTAACAGAATACAGGCGCAGATGATGAGCTTCTCCATGCAGCTAACCTGCCATTTTTCTGATTCTCAGTGCAAGGTCAAGAAACTGAGACTGCGGTTTCAGATGTGCTCTCGCTTCCTGAGGGTGCTTAAAGAGGGAAAAACAGACTGTCGCATGTATTAAGTTACATACACCTTGTAGAGTTTCATGACATTTCCGATATATGTCATAAATTGGAAGAATAACCCCAACCCCCACCCCCAGCAGCTGACCTTTCAGTTAACTTGGATATAATGATGGTTTCTCTTGTGAGAAGTGTTGTGACTGATAAATAATGGAAAACAGGTGAGCATCAGTCAGCCACTCAAGTGCTTGGTATACAAGGTCACCAGGGGTTGAAGAGGAAGAGGTCACTTTACCCCAGGGGGCTGATGGGAGGCGACGGGAGGGGAAGAAAAACCTGAAACACAAGGCGTCGGTTTTCAATTAAGTCACAGCTCAAAGTGTCACAAGGATTTATGGAGAGTCCGCTGGTTTGCTTTAATATGAAACTCCTGATCCATCTGTCCATGGAAGGAATCACAGACAGTTCATGTCTCTATCACGCGTGACCGCGACTACCCGGCACATTCCGCGTCCCAGTCTGATCTTAATGATGATTTTGTGGCCATTTCTGTCACAGCTTTCAGAGTTTGCTCATTTGTTATTGGCCACTTTTAAAACAAGGTGTAAGTGTCTTACAGTGCAGTCAGCACTCGGTACGGATTTGGACCAAAAAGCAAGACTTCTTTAAAGTCATTACGTCGCCTTCCTGCCGTTATCATAGCTAACCAGCGTGTTTGGCATGTGTCACCTTAATGAACAAAGATGGCTTCTCAAGGTCTCCCACAGATCATTATAAGGTACCAGACTAAAACCTGTGCTGATATTTTATGATGTGAAACAGCAGAAAATGGGAAGTGAGAACTTTTTAAAGTCTGACTTTTGGGCATTTGGATTTTAAAAAACTTTTTTCCATTTTCATTCATATTTTTGTATCACCTGTTTTGTTCCCACTTTTAACTTTATCATATTTGATTTGATGTGTTTGTTATTCCCTGAAGAGTGAATCCAGGCAAAACATATGAATATTTTCCCAATGTGGCATAAAAATGTCTGTTCCACAAGCATGTGTGTGTCCATCACCGGAAGTAAATAAGTAAAGGAGACAGAGTTAAGGAGTCTGAGACACAAACAGGGAAATAGAGGAATTAGAAGGCAGTTTTCAGGAGACCTCTGTCTCACTGATGGATGGAAACTGAGATGGTGGACAGACTCCAAAACAGGACTGATGAAGCACAACAAAGCAGGAAAGGCAGCATCTACTTTACACTTTTTCCAACTCAGGCTGCTTTTGTCCAGTCCTGGAAAAATGGGAGATTTGGGTCCTTAAGTTGTTTTTTCTTTTTTCTTTTAAGATGATCATACATCTTTGGCTTTTTAAAAACCTAAATCTGAAATCAAATCATTTAACCAGTTAGCTGAAGACATCGTGTAACCACCGGATAGTGATAAATCTTTTTTTCATGAAGAAAAAAACAAACAAATGTGAATTAATTTGACTATTCAGATCACTCACTGACTGGATAAACCAATAGTCATCACCATTCACCACCTCTTTTATTCTAACTACTAGAGTTACATTAGTGTGAGATGAATTGCAGCTGTTCTTTTGTCAGCAATAATACAAATCACAATAAAAACAAGGAGAAAAATGACATTGCAAATAAAAAAAAACCCAGTAAATAAATATAACCACATTTGATGAAGAGTTCTTTTAAGTGCACTAGGCTTTTGGCATTAGAGGTAAAGAGATATTAGTGATGGCAGAGTTTGCTCCACAGCAGCACAGCCAAACATGACAGTGATTAATCAAAAGTAAACAGATAGGCTCTTGGCGGTCTCGTCTCTGAGGACTTAATGATTGCTTGAGCTCAGCTGGCGTGGGAGGGCAGACAAGTCAGACTTATTCTCAAGGTTTTTGCACGAGTGACTCTGACTTGGTTTTTTCTGGGTTAATCCCGGCATTGCATCATGTTGTCTGATGCATACACAGATCATCTTTATTGTTTTGCCCTCGTACTAAGGAGGGAATTTATTAGAAAAGAAATCTGTCAAGAAATTTAAGTCTTCAACTAATAAATTACTTTGTTTTGTACTCTTTCATCAGAAATGAGATCTGAGTCTAATCTGAAGCTAAGTGAGGACGTTTAGCCTGATTTAGCTGCCTTTCAAAATTTTCTCCTTCCAGAAAGATTGTGCCATTTTCTCAGTCTTGCCCTCTAAAAAAACAGAGTTGGCTTGCGGCTAGCTCACATTCTGCAATAAAGGATGTGGGGGGGGGGTTGAAGGAGACAGCACACACTGCAGGTTGTCAGCTGAGTGTGCAGCATGGCTTCGGCCCTTGTCAGTGTGGAGGAGTGTGTGAGCAGTGCAGAAGGGGTTGAGACATGGCTTCCTGTGTGTATTTCCTGTGTTTTTAATGTGCAGCTCACGGCCAGGGCCTGTTTCCTGTGTGTGATGGGTGCCAGGCCCAGAGCCCCAACACAAAGACAACATGCTATGCATGCACCAGTGTGACAGGCCAGGCAGCCGGTACATGCATCAGGACAGCTTGACAGGTTTTAAAGATATAAACAGACTCACAGAGTTTCTAAGTTTACAGAATTTAGCTCTTGAGAGGCAGACACATCTATCCCCCCTCCCACTCTCTCTGTCTGTCTGTCTGTCTGTCTGACCTCCAACACGAATCCCTGATCTCTGCCCAGAGTGCATATAAGAAAGAAAGTAATGAAATGGATATGCATAAGGGTGTAAACCAGTTCATTTATCTCTAATTTTGCCATCAGCTAATCATGCAAAAAGTCTAAAACCAACAATGAAGTTTGTCTCTGGATAGTTGTTCCCACTTAGAATGTATCAAAGAAATGTCATGGATTTATAATAAATGTTTCAATGCAAGCAAAAAAAAACAAAAAACAACACAACAACAACAAAAAAAAAACCATTCTGACAGTGGATGTTTATTAGGGGTGGGAAAATTGAATCGAAAAATTGGAAATGTGGATTTTGTTTTTCTTCACAATTTTAAAATCGATTTTTTTGTTAAAAAAAAAAAATCGATTTTTTTATTTAAAAAAAAAAATCACAATTTTAAAATCGATTTTTTTGTTAAAAAAAAAATCGATTTTTTTTTTTTTTAAATAAACAAAATAATCCACTATAAATTTTTTTGTCATTTTCATTGTTTTTACTGATCTTTTTACTTGTCTTCTTGGGCATTATAGCAGCAGAATGATGATCTGGCTACTGTGTTGTTTTTTTCTAACTGAAATCAAGAAAAATTACGAGCAAAAAGAAGTTTTATAAAAAAAATAAATAAATAAATAAATTAAAAAAAAATTGTTTTTAATCTACAAAAATCAAAAGAATTTTGAGAATCGCAATTTAAATCGAATCGGCACCCAAAAAAAATTGGAATCGAATGGAATCGGGACAAAAGCATATTGTCACAGCCCTAATGTTTATAACAAAATATAGACCAAATCAGAAGGTGCAGTATTTAGCGTCTTCATCCAACCACCTATCTTTGTCTCCTCTTTGTGGCTTGTAAACTTGTCAGTAAACTTGACATTGGCTGCTCCAATGCTGAAATTCTTATATGATAATGAAATGCCCTTTCCTGCTGGGTTCCATAAAAAATAGAATTATTAAGTGCATTTAAGGTTTGGAACAAACATTTGAAGAAATGTTTGCTGGAGGACTTGTTGAATGACTGTGTTAAGTGTTAAAATGACAATGCTGGAAAAATTAATGAGTGTTTTTGAAAAAGTCAAATAGAACAAATACGCAATGATTCACTGGCAAAACAATGAATGTGTAAAACTTTACAGCATGTTTTGCAACACAAACACAAATGAAAAGTGACTGAAAATGAAAGTTGCGGAAGCTTCGAAAAACAATAAATAATCAGACTTTCACACAAACATAAACATCAGTCTCACGGATGAAATCCTTTCTATAATGAATGACAGCACCCCCTCTTTGTATGCAGACTTTTGTTGACCTCAGTTATTCCTCAATTGATTTACAGCATTTGCATGTAAACAACATGAGTGCTTCTTTAAAACTTCACATTGTTGATGGCTCATAATTTTATGTGTCAATATTTAATGCCATGTTTGGAAGTCACTGCTTTCCTTCTCCATAGGATTTTATTTCTGTACGACCATGTTGGACTGCCATAGAAGCATGCTTTTAGCACAACAAGACATACTGGACTCATTTGGACTCATGTTTTTCTGATGACACAGCTTGATGGGTCCAATATTTAGTCTTGTTTTGGAACTGTGTTTACCAGCTGGTCCCAAACCTCGCCCATCTACTGATGAAAGTGGAAACACTGAACCACAAAACTCAATCAATTAGGTATAAAAAGCAAAAAATATAATAGGAAAAACACCCACAGAGCTGCAGGAAAAGGCAGAATAAAAATTGATGGACCCCCCTTCAAACTAAAGGAAGCATTTAGTCCAAGTTGATTTAAAAATATCTGGATCGTTTGTGTGTTTCAGCTTGTTTGAGGCGTTTGTTTGGACATGTGCTTGAGGATGAGGGTGAGGGTGAGGCCAGTGGCTCTGACAAAGTGACAAAACCTTGCTCAAGAAAACACAGTATGTTTGGCCAGTAAGAAAAGTCTAAAACACACAAGCAACACAAACAAAGATGGTGAGATGGAGAGGGGAGAACGGGCTGGAGGTAAAAGAGATGATAAAGAAAGCGGAGAGAGGGGGAGGATGGGACGGGACAAACATGACTGGAGCTGTTCATTCACCGCAGACAAGCTCAGACACACACACTGAAACTGTGACGCAGTGAGCCACTCTACCAGGAATTCTCCTCGAGGAACTTATAAGAGTGTGATGAGGATGATCTGTGCATGCAGATTTACAGCTGTGACGCGTTGTTGCTGTAAATTTCTCAAGAAACCACCCCAGGAGTAGTTTTAAGCGACACAATCACAAAGGAAAACAGTGACAACTAGTGGAATCCACACAATTTGTGGATGCACATGTTGGTCAGCTAGCTGGGGTTAAGTAAGTCCATCTGACACACACACACACACACACACACACACACACACACACACACACACATACAGATAGGTGAACCAGACTGCCTCCAGCTGGGAGGCCTCTACAGAAAGAGGCTGCCAGTCTTCTGTCATCATGTTAGAACATCAATAAATACAAAGCCAACACAGCTTATTCATCTATGCTGTGAAATATCAGAACAATGATAAGAGGCAGACGTCTAAATGTGAAAGCAGAGTCAATAAGGGAGTGAAAGTCAGCTGCAGACATGTGGAAGTGCAACACGCAACACCAGGAGTAATATTCTTTAAGATTCTGTCACATATTAAAGAAGAATTTCTCCATCACACACCTACAAATACTCTGCATCTCTTTGGTGTGCACAGCATTAAAGCACACTCATATAACTTGTTATCATTTAGAATATTATGAGATACAGATCTACGACATGTTAAGCTAAAGATTGATTTCTTTTAATTATTTATTTATTTTGTTTCCTGAAACAAAATCATCAATACAAACATAGATCTTGAAAACCTGAAAGAAAAGGAGCGGAAAGAAGAAAACTGTTGTACAATCTTCCCATTTCACATAAATCAGTAATTAGACATAAAATAAAACTGAAGTAAAACCAGCTGCAGACCAACATGCTACAAGTTTCCAACAGACACTGCACATCTGTAGGAAGAAAAACAAAGCAAAACAAATAAAACATTTCATCATATTTCTTAATATAGCGGCTTTAATATTTTTAACACAGTATTAGATTTAGTGTCTTCCTTTAGCTCTTCCCCATATCTTAATGCAGTAAGTGGGGTATAAAACTATCTAATAAATATGCAATGGCATAGCAACTGTTTTATCATTTTTTAAATATTTTATTAATTTATGTCTTCATATATATCTTCATTAATAATCAAATCCTAAAATGTGATTTCTCATACTCTATCATTTTGAAAATCTTCTATATCTAAAGAAATTTTGATGCTTGTACCTATATCATTATCACATACCACAATATATATAAACAAGATTAAGGGATACTTACTTTATATTAAAACCACTGCTTCATTTAAAACTGGGACTGCTGGGTATAAAAAACAGCACACAAACTAAATCTTTACTTACATGTTACCTGTTACCAGTCAGTTCAGTCATTACAGAATACATTTGCATTTGTCTACGCTGTCCAAAATGTAGTGGTAGTGTCACTGTGTGACATTTAGAAGTTAATGTCCATCTGTACGAGGAAAGCAGTAAGAAAAACATAGAAAAGTTTAGCCTTTTAAATGCTTTAAGGTGGAACTACAGGATTAAGTGTTGACGCTGAAAATTGTTATTTCATGTTCTATCATGAAAGTGTGATTCAGGAGAAGGTTAACGATCGGGAACGACATGCTGATTACAGAGAACTAAGAAATGTGAGTCAGCTGTAACATCTTTAAGTAACTCACTGAAGTAAATTGCTATCTGAACAGGAAAGTGAAAATATGGAGAAAAAAAGATCCACAAATAGCAAACAGAAGGGATATTAACTTCAATTTAAACATCTGTTTCCATTGTTAATGCTTTCAAATGTTTTTGAAAAGATGTTTAAATGTTTGGGTGAATGGATAGATGGATGGATGGATGGATGAATGGATGGCTGGATGGATGAATTGGATGGATGGATGGATGGATGGATGGATGGATGGATGGATGGATGGGTGGATGGATGGATGGATGGATGGGTGGATAGATGGATGGATGGATGGATGGATGGATAGATGAAGGGATGGATGGATGGATGGATGGATGGATTTAGGGATGGATGGATGGATGGATGGATGGATGGGTGGATGGATGGATGGATGGATGGATGGATGGATTTAGGGATGGATGGATGGATGGATGGATGGATGGATAGATGAAGGGATGGATGGATGGATGGATGGATGGATTTAGGGATGGATGGATGGATGGATGGATGGATGGGTGGATGGATGGATGGATGGATGAATGGATTGATGGATGGATTTAGGGATGGATGGATGGATGGATGGATGGGTGGATGGATGGATGGATGGATGGGTGGGTGGGTGGGTGGATGGATGGATGGCTGGATGGATAGATTTAGGAATGGATGGGTGGATGGATGGATGGATTTAGGGATGGATGGATGGATGGATGGATGGATAGATTTAGGAATGGATGGATGGATGGATTTAGGGATGGATGGATAGATGGATGGATGGATGAATTGTAGTTACATCCTCTAAAATCTGTGTTTTATCAACTTGATGACATCCTCCACTATTGATCTCTCAGCTGATGATCGTTTAACTGGAAAGAAAGCTGCTATTCCCTGAAACATCTCTTGCACCAGTGTGTGTGTTTGCATTTTTAGGAGGGCTGAAAGGACTGCAGGGGGAACTCTATGTTATTATGCTGAAAAAAAGACCAGGCTGGAGTCTATTGAAAAAGGCTCTTGCAAATAGAAAAGACCTCTCACCCATTATGAGGAATCTCCAAAGCCGTTTTTATTTTTTTCCTCAAGCATCAATGTGAGCTGTTGACAGCAGAAGTCATTTATCAGAGGAGTGAAAGAAGCACGTCTTAATGGGTATATTTATTATTACTCCATGTAGGATAATAGGACTTGACTTTAATAAAAGCCCAGCAGTGGCTTAACAACCAGCTGAGTACTGTAAACATGAGGCATTATGATGCATCAAAACCCAGTCTGATTCTCACAAAATCATTAAGACGGGCTGGAACAGGAACTGTTTCACCAGGAGCCTTGCCCTGCTATTGCCCCACTTCTTTTTTTATTTTCACTCCCTGGCAGGTTTGGACATGAAGGTGGCAAAAACCAGGAGGGTGGAGAACACTTTCAGTGGGTGGCTGGTATGACAGAAGACATGTTTTAAAACTATATAAGATTGAAAATATTTTGCTGGCCTAATAATGAGAAAATATCACCATTAACATGAGCTGATTGGACACATTGGTGTTGCTTTTAACTAAAAAGTCCCAGAGCTCATGTTTTTCTCCTACCGTGTTGCAGAACAAAAGCTTGACATTCTGCTTTAAATCCCCTGTGAGTCATTTCAACTTTTCCATTTACATTAGATAGGTTTGTTTGCTTGTTAGTTATCTGTTCTTTTTACCACATTGTACTTCTTGACTTTTTTGGGGTTTTTTTTGCCTTCTCTCAGCAAACATGATTATATTATTGCAACAAGGGAAGTTTTTAAATTTCAACAGCACAAGTCTTTGTGGCCCTGCGATGGACTGGTGAGCTGTCCAGGGTGTACCCTGCCTGTCGCCCAAAGCCAGCTGGGATAGGCTCCAGCTTCCCCGCAACCCTGAATTGGATTAAAGCGCTTCAGAAAATGAAATGAACAAGTCTTTGTTTCAGAGTTTTTGTCCGGATCTCTGCTGCCCTCCAGGGATGAATTAACTGTGTAAGAAGTTGTTAAAATGATTCTGCACTGCGAGCTCCTACAAGCAGACGTTTGCTCAGTAACTTTCAGAAGAGATTTTAAATCTGGCTCAGATCCCACCAGCATACAGACTGATAAATAAACTCTACAAATCTGACTAAAATTTAGATATATCTGAAGATCAGATCTAATATTATTGCATCATTGTTGAAATAAGTATTTGAATCTAAAATTTTATGCGCTTTACAGTGTTTGTGGATCATTTCTATTAAGTTAACACTTACCCACTTCCCATTAATAATAAAATCACTCACAGATTCTTTATAAATGAAATAGAATACAGTAAATGTTCACTCTTGAGTTGTTGTTTTGTGGTTCCCTCTGCTGGAAATGTAGCAAATTTCAGGCGCAAGCTTTGAAAAAAACCCCAAAAAAACCAAAAACAAAAAAAAACAAACCACTTTTAGAAATGATACTAACGAGGTATTTCTAATCTTTTTTTAAATTTATTGTCTAAATTAAGTTTTGACACAAATAAACAAGATTTTCCCTTCTATTTATCCTTTCCTGAATTTCTTTATCACCGTTTCATTTACATTTTACACCAGCACACAAACCACTTGGTTAGGTTTAGGTTAAGTTACATTTTGGAAATCAAAGTCAGGAAATATTTATGTCATAACGCCATCAATCCTGGATGCACCCTTTCTCTTTCCCAATGGTTGCTGGGACAGGCTCCAGCTTCCCCACAGCTCTTAATCGCAGTGGTCTGGAAAACGAATAAATGAATGAAGGAATGTCATCAACCTGTTATGCTATTTGGTTGGTTAAAAAGGTGACATCAATGTAACAATTCACTAAATGAAACTGTGGACACAGCAGGTATGAAATGAGTCATGTGCATGGTAAGGATCTGCATTGATAGACCTGTATAATAATGTCATAACTGGTTTAATACTTATTGTGTTGTGGTGTAGCCTTAGTGAAAAAAAAAAAAAAAAAAAAAGAGTTTGTACCTCCACAGTGCAACACTAGAGGACCTCAGAGAGTTGCTGTGTATGTTATTGAGATCGAGTTCGAGTCAAAGGAGACAGATGGTTTTGTGAGGAAACCACAAGACGTTGTGATACAATGCAGTTTGAGGATTTTCTTAGTCATCTGTCTGAAAATCCGTGTAAGGGGTCACACCCTTCCCTAATCGAACCCCTCAAGCCAAACCTCAACATTTCAAACCAGTGACTATCTCCACGTAACTCGGTTGCTTCTTGTTTGCTCTTTTTTACCACATTTTGTTCAGCATTCTCAGAAACACAATAACAGGGGAGGAAAATTGCAGTCTTCAAGCAAATAAAGACACGACCATCTCCAACATATCTATCACCCCATTAACTCAGACATAAAACAATGTCTAAAGCTAAATGAATAGTTGATCAAACTTTATGATACAGTACTGAGACAGATGCAGTGTTGGTAAATTAAAGACGATAAAAACAGAAATGTGATGAATTTCTTTGGACTTCTACAAGGGAGGTCAGTGTGCATTTCCACTTTCATACAGAAACAACATCACAGGTTTAAAAAACTCAATTATTTTGGTATTTGACCATCCACCTGCTCTTTAAAACCCGTGAACCCAGTTGTTAGGAGCAATTATGGCTGCTAAGGTAAAGTTATATGATTTTAGAAAGCTAAAAACTCCAGTAAAACCACGACCACACCCAAAGTGTGAATATGTATCATTCCAACAAGCTGAATTAGATGCTGTTGCTAGGTGTTTATCTCTGGTTGCCATTGTGGGCAATGTTAGAAATGTTTTTATCATTTTTTTTATAAAACCAAAATAATCACAACCTAACACCAGAAGATTTTAGATTTATAGATGAAAGAGAAACGCGGCTTAACGGCTGCTGTGTTATTGTTTCCTGATCTTCCTTTGTCTAAGATGCAAGGAAGACTCTTGCATTTGTGTAATCCAGAGGTTTTACCTTTAAACCTTTTCAAACACGTTGCATCCTCCTGCGTAGAATAATGATCCCCAGCTTGTGCTATGAAAGAGGAAACAAACATTCAAACCAGACGGATGAATCATCAGAAATGCTGCCATTACTTGGTTCCGACATGTTGGCACTCTGTTATTAGAAAGTCAGTATTAACCTCAGCTGCAGCTTTGTGTCTGAGCTGCACAAGGCCTCCTCTGCAGGTCAGCGGGAACACACTGGAGGTTTGACAAAGAAGAAGAAATCTGCAGAGAGACAGTGAGATACAGTGAACAGCAGCTCGGAGAGACGGCGTGTTTCCTTTGGAATTATGTTGTTCACAATATAAGCTTGGGAACAAGTTAGAAAAAAAACTGTAACTTTATGTATACATTTCCTTTTGAACACTGAAATGCTGCAGGTTAGACTCACTGACAGCTGAAATACAGGGAAACTTGTTTTAATCACTATCCTGAAGCTGGTACGTTCACGCTTTCTGACAGGCAACAACAAGATCTGGTGGATTCGCAGCTTTTAAATGCAGATGGATGTGAGAGAGGCCAAAATGCTAAACGAACGTTGGTATGATGAGACAACATGGTATAATTTAAACACCTCTGAATAGATACCTAATACCAGCAAGCAGCAGCTGTAGCATCTCACCTATTCTGGCTGAAGCATCAAGAGGCCAACCTGAGATTAAGTTGATAAGTTACATCACAAAGAGAAATGAGGGCATAAAACACATGCAATGTTGGAGTTTTTTGGAGTTTTTTGGGGTTTTTTTCATTGAAACTACATTTTGCGTTGTTAGCCGATGCAGCTATTATGCAGCTTCTTGTGAAAGTCAGTTACTTAGAAAAATAACCTGCAAACTCCAACCCTTAAAATTGGCAAACACGGGGACACCCTGGGCTGAATTACCCTCTTCGTTAGCAACCAGCTTTGTGGTAGACTTACTAATTATCACGATAGTGAGTGTCTGAATGAGTCCAATGGAATGATATTCCTGGGATGTTCATCCTGCTTTGGAGTGCAGGCTCCTTTTCTGTTTTTTGTTTGTTTTTTACTTTACAGTTTAAACTTAAAGACATCACTACCATCTGTTCTTCTTCACCAGTGGTGAGTCCCTCACAAGGCCAGCACAGAGATAATTATTTGCACTCATTCTCAGGGACAATAAATTAGCCGAGCATTTTGGAGTGTGAAAGGAAAGTGAAGTACCTGAAATGAGCCCACACAAGTGAAGAGGAGAACATGCAAAATCAAGATTATACACACATTTTAAACAGGGACCTTCTTGCTTTGAGGCAATAGTGGAACTCTTTCTGCTTAGAAATGAAATAGCTATTTAAAGTGTTTGTCTATGTGCAGATCTGTATAGTATACAGGCAACACGCATAGGAAACACTGTATACAGTGTTTCCTATGCTTGTGCTGTGTGTTAACATACATTATCAAGTGCAGAAAAGATTTTACCTGACTCAGTCCAAAAATCAGACAGCGGTCTGTCTAAATGATTTATTAACAAATAAAACTCTAAAGCAAATAAATTTATGCTTTCTTTTTTTTTTTTTTTTGCCTTGAAATGCATGATGTATTTACTATTTATGAAGTGTATATGTCTCCTTCTATTATTTTAAAATATTCAACAACATTTGTTTGGATGCAAATTTGACAGCAGGATTTCATTTAAGCCCTGCGATGGACTGGCGACCTGTCGAGGGTGTACCCTGCCTCTCGCCCACATGCTGCTGGGATAGGCTCCAGCTCCCCTGCAACCCTTGATCAGAAAATGGTTCAGACAATGTATGAATGATTTCGTTTAAGCTTAGCATAAAATGTAATTGCACACAGCAAAAAAATGAACAGTTGCTATCGGTAAGGATGCCAAAATAATCTCAAGAATGATAAAATGTGGGTCTGATTAAGGCAAAATTTCTAAAATTTCAGCTAAAGGAATATTTGCTTACATCTTTAAGATTTTGTAGGTGTTTCGGCTAACTGTCCAACGCCATTATCTACTTAGCTAAACACGGGAGATATTGATGACGCGCACTAAGATGTATGTTCTCCTTATTGCGTTTGTTTATTTTTATAGTTACTTTAAATAAATTACAATGAACAAACAATACGCAGAGCAAAAACATCTAATTGTGGTCAACAAAAAGTTTACTCCCGAGCTCACCCCACTTCTGCATCCTTACAGCCAGAACGATGGGCTCAGGTGAGTGCAACTAAAAGTGACACACCCTCCACCCAAGTGCCAATCAAACCTGCACACATCAGCATATTCGCAGACATTCATGACTTATAATATGGCTCCTACAGTAGGGCTGAACAACATGAACATAAAATTATCATTTGAGCCATTGAAACTTATAAAATGCTGTCCACATTTACTCTTCCATGAAAAAAACCTTTAGATTTGAGGGATTTCATGTTGTATGCATCATCCCCACTAATGCTCACGTGTGAAAAGCAAAATTAAATGACAGACTCCTCCTGAGGACTCATACGATACTTAAATGTCTACAGTGCTCTTACAATGTCTGATTCCAAATTCTTAACCAATAGTTCTCATAATCTTGAACTCATTTGCACGTATTACTGAATTTAAATTCTCCATTTCACGCTCTTCTTTCTCCTTTCTCAATAACTTTCCTGTGTGAACGTGGTATGAGAGCAGGTCACTGTGCTATTTGTCACCTGGACAGGTGGTATTTGAAGAAGGAAGCTGCAGGCGATTAAGTATTAAAACCAGAAAACCTTCCTCTGCATGAAAAGGTGAGACAGCCCATGAATTCCTGCCTCATAAGGAGGTTAACCATTCCTCCGTTATGTCCCTGTGCTTCCCAGATGCAGGATAGAATTGCTCTCAAGTATGACTGAAAGCAAACACTCAGGAGCTCTAGCTCCATTTCAGACAACACCAACCCAAGCGGATTTGTCTCCTGTCATAAGTTTGAACTCAAACATGTATTCACTGCCAAAAAGAGAGAGAAAACCCCCAAAATAAACCAAAGCCACTCACAGAGAATAAGACCATGTACAAGAATAAACATTACGCTCTCCTGTGATCCCTCATGTCTCGCATGCTGTCACACATCTTCAAATCCAGCTAAGTAAGCTTAACAAAGAGAGGAGGGATCATCAGTGTCAATCATGAAGAGAGAGCAGAAAACAGACGTCCCATGTCATCATTTAGTCCCTTTGCATTCCTCTCTTAATCCGTAAAATAACAGCTTTAAAATGGTACCTAAAGTCTTTACAGAAGCATTGAGGGAACATGTTTTGAGGAAGCATGAAAAATCTTTTGGATATTTTCTTTTTCCTCAACTAAAATTCTGTTCAAGCAATTCTTTTTTGACAGCAGAGATCATATCTGAGGCTGCTCGCTATGCTGAAATGATGATTAACCTTTTTTCTTTTTTTTTTTTCAGGGTGCACCTACTCATTCCCTCATAAAACACGTTTGCACTTGTTGATAGTTGCTTGTCTGTAAAAGTTCATTTTCAAATATTGAAAGCTACAGTTCATGCCCACTTCATCTATTATTTTTAGATTCATCAGGTTCTACTGCCTGCTTCTCCAGCCTGGATGCTCCCAATGAGAGGTGATAGGATAGAGTTTTATATTAATGTTATCATCTTTGATATCCTTAACATGTGATCTAAAAATAATGACCCGTCGTTATTCCTATTCCTATTTAGCAATAGACTAAACCCAGTTTTACATTCCCAACTTCTACATCTAAAATCTTAATTGAAAGCTGCACCCAACCTCTGGCTACAGAACTAAATCATCTCTAAATTTAGAAATGTGACTTCTGTGCTCCCTTCTGGATCGACAGAAGTAAAAGTTTTGTCTCCCAAAAAGACCAGAAGAAATTTGTCCAAACTTTCATTACTGTACCATAATGTAATGGTCTTCTGACAGTGGAGTTTGCATGTTCTCCCCGTGTATGTGTGTATTCTCTTCAGGTACTCCAACCTCCTCCCACCATCCAAACACAATATTAGGTTGACTGGTTGCTGTAAATTATCCCTAGGAGTGAGTGTGAGTGGTTGGTTATCTCTCTTTGGTGGACTGGCAACCTGTCCAGGGTGACCCTGCCTTTCGCCCAGTGATTGCTGGCATAGGCTCCAGCTTCCCCATGACCCTTAAATAGACTAAGTGGTTGGATGGAGGGATGGATGCTCTTTTAACAGGACTTCCCAAAGAAAAGCATTAAACATCTGCAGCTCATCCTGTTGTTAGAGGTTTAACCAGGACCAGGAGATCTGAACACATCACACCAGTTTAAAATCTGTACACTGGTTTCCAGTCAGTCACAGAATAGCTGTTAAAGCCCCACCGATGGTTTTCACATCACAGAACAGTTTAGGCCCAACATACATCTGTGATATGTTCAGAAACGGTAAACCTAGCTGAGCAGGTCAGCTAGTCCAGACCAGAGTCCAGACCAGAGTCCAGACCAGAGTCCAGACTAGAGTCCAGACCAGAGTCCAGACCAGAGTCCAGACTACAGTCCAGACTAGAGTCCAGACCAGAGTCCAGACTAGAGTCCAGACTAGAGTCCAGACCAGAGTCCAGACCAGAGTCCAGACTAGAGTCTAGACCAGAGTCCAGATCAGAGTCCAGACTAGAGTCTAGACCAGAGTCCAGACCAGAGTCCAACCAGAGTCCAGACCAGAGTCCAACCAGAGTCCAGACCAGAGTCCAGATCAGAGTCCAGACCAGAGTCTAGACCAGAGTCCAGACCAGAGTCTAGACCAGAGTCCAGACCAGAGTCCAGACCAGAGTCCAGACTAGAGTCTAGACCAGAGTCCAGACCAGAGTCCAGACCAGAGTCCAGACTAGAGTCTAGACCAGAGTCCAGACCAGAGTCCAGACCAGAGTCCAGACTAGAGTCAAGACCAGAGTCCAGACCAGAGTCCAGACCAGAGTCCAGACTAGAGTCTAGACCAGAGTCCAGACCAGAGTCCAGATCAGAGTCCAGACTAGAGTCCAGACCAGAGTCCAGACCAGAGTCCAGACCAGAGTCCAGACTAGAGTCTAGACAAGAGTCCAGACTAGAGTCTAGACCAGAGTCCAGACCAGAGTCCAGACCAGAGTCCAGACTAGAGTCAAGACCAGAGTCCAGACCAGAGTCCAGACTAGAGTCTAGACCAGAGTCCAGACCAGAGTCCAGACCAGAGTCCAGATCAGAGTCCAGACTAGAGTCTAGACCAGAGTCCAGACCAGAGTCCAGACTAGAGTCCAGACCAGAGTCCAGACTAGAGTCCAGACTAGAGTCAAGACCAGAGTCCAGATCAGAGTCCAGACTAGAGTCTAGACCAGAGTCCAGACCAGAGTCCAAACCAGAGTCCAGATCAGAGTCCAGACTAGAGTCCAGACCAGAGTCCAGATCAGAGTCCATACTAGAGTCTAGACCAGAGTCCAGACCAGAGTCCAGACTAGAGTCCAGACCAGAGTCCAGACTAGAGTCCAGACAAGAGTCCAGATCAGAGTCCAGACTAGATTCTAGACCAGAGTCCAGACCAGAGTCCAGATCAGAGTCCAGACTAGAGTCTAGACCAGAGTCCAGACCAGAGTCCAGACCAGGGTCCAGACCAGAGTCCAGACTACAGTCTAGACCAGAGTCCAGATCAGAGTCCAGACCAGAGTCCAGACTAGAGTCTAGACCAGAGTCCAGACTAGTGTCTAGACCAGAGTCTAGACCAGAGTCCAGACTAGAGTCCAGACCAGAGTCCAGACTAGAGTCCAGACTAGAGTCCAGATAAGAGTCCAGACTAGAGTCCAGACTAGAGTCCAGACCAGAGTCCAGACCAGAGTCCAGATCAGAGTCCAGACTAGAGTCTAGACCAGAGTCCAGACCAGAGTCCAGACCAGAGTCCAGACCAGAGTCCAGATCAGAGTCCAGACTAGAGTCTAGACCAGAGTCCAGACCAGAGTCCAGACCAGAGTCCAGACCAGAGTCCAGACCAGAGTCCAGATCAGAGTCCAGACTACAGTCTAGACCAGAGTCCAGACCAGAGTCCAGACCAGAGTCCAGATCAGAGTCCAGACTAGAGTCTAGACCAGAGTCCAGACCAGAGTCCAGACCAGAGTCCAGACTAGAGTCTAGACCAGAGTCCAGACCAGAGTCCAGACCAGAGTCCAGACTAGAGTCTAGACCAGAGTCCAGACCAGAGTCCAGACCAGAGTCCAGACCAGGGTCCAGACCAGAGTCCAGACTACAGTCTAGACCAGAGTCCAGATCAGAGTCCAGACCAGAGTCCAGACTAGAGTCTAGACCAGAGTCCAGACTAGTGTCTAGACCAGAGTCTAGACCAGAGTCCAGACTAGAGTCCAGACCAGAGTCCGACTAGAGTCCAGACTAGAGTCCAGACCAGAGTCCAGATAAGAGTCCAGACTAGAGTCCAGACCAGAGTCCAGACCAGAGTCCAGATCAGAGTCCAGACTAGAGTCTAGACCAGAGTCCAGACCAGAGTCCAGACCAGAGTCCAGACCAGAGTCCAGATCAGAGTCCAGACTAGAGTCTAGACCAGAGTCCAGACCAGAGTCCAGACCAGAGTCCAGACTAGAGTCCAGACCAGAGTCCAGATCAGAGTCCAGACAACAGTCTAGACCAGAGTCCAGACCAGAGTCCAGACCAGAGTCCAGATCAGAGTCCAGACTAGAGTCTAGACCAGAGTCCAGACCAGAGTCCAGACCAGAGTCCAGACCAGAGTCCAAACCAGAGTCCAGATCAGAGTCCAGACTAGAGTCCAGACCAGAGTCCAGATCAGAGTCCATACTAGAGTCTAGACCAGAGTCCAGACCAGAGTCCAGACTAGAGTCCAGACCAGAGTCCAGACTAGAGTCCAGACAAGAGTCCAGATCAGAGTCCAGACTAGATTCTAGACCAGAGTCCAGACCAGAGTCCAGATCAGAGTCCAGACTAGAGTCTAGACCAGAGTCCAGACCAGAGTCCAGACCAGGGTCCAGACCAGAGTCCAGACTACAGTCTAGACCAGAGTCCAGATCAGAGTCCAGACCAGAGTCCAGACTAGAGTCTAGACCAGAGTCCAGACTAGTGTCTAGACCAGAGTCTAGACCAGAGTCCAGACTAGAGTCCAGACCAGAGTCCAGACTAGAGTCCAGACTAGAGTCCAGATAAGAGTCCAGACTAGAGTCCAGACTAGAGTCCAGACCAGAGTCCAGACCAGAGTCCAGACCAGAGTCCAGATCAGAGTCCAGACTAGAGTCTAGACCAGAGTCCAGACCAGAGTCCAGACCAGAGTCCAGACCAGAGTCCAGATCAGAGTCCAGACTAGAGTCTAGACCAGAGTCCAGACCAGAGTCCAGACCAGAGTCCAGACCAGAGTCCAGACCAGAGTCCAGATCAGAGTCCAGACTACAGTCTAGACCAGAGTCCAGACCAGAGTCCAGACCAGAGTCCAGATCAGAGTCCAGACTAGAGTCTAGACCAGAGTCCAGACCAGAGTCCAGACCAGAGTCCAGACTAGAGTCTAGACCAGAGTCCAGACCAGAGTCCAGACCAGAGTCCAGACTAGAGTCTAGACCAGAGTCCAGACCAGAGTCCAGACCAGAGTCCAGACCAGGGTCCAGACCAGAGTCCAGACTACAGTCTAGACCAGAGTCCAGATCAGAGTCCAGACCAGAGTCCAGACTAGAGTCTAGACCAGAGTCCAGACTAGTGTCTAGACCAGAGTCTAGACCAGAGTCCAGACTAGAGTCCAGACCAGAGTCCGACTAGAGTCCAGACTAGAGTCCAGACCAGAGTCCAGATAAGAGTCCAGACTAGAGTCCAGACCAGAGTCCAGACCAGAGTCCAGATCAGAGTCCAGACTAGAGTCTAGACCAGAGTCCAGACCAGAGTCCAGACCAGAGTCCAGACCAGAGTCCAGATCAGAGTCCAGACTAGAGTCTAGACCAGAGTCCAGACCAGAGTCCAGACCAGAGTCCAGACTAGAGTCCAGACCAGAGTCCAGATCAGAGTCCAGACAACAGTCTAGACCAGAGTCCAGACCAGAGTCCAGACCAGAGTCCAGATCAGAGTCCAGACTAGAGTCTAGACCAGAGTCCAGACCAGAGTCCAGACCAGAGTCCAGACTAGAGTCTAGACCAGAGTCCAGACCAGAGTCCAGACCAGAGTCCAGACTAGAGTCTAGACCAGAGTCCAGACCAGAGTCCAGACCAGAGTCCAGACTAGAGTCTAGACCAGAGTCCAGACTAGAGTCTAGACCAGAGTTGTGACCAGAGTCCAGACTAGAGTCAAGACCAGAGTCCAGACTAGAGTCTAGACCAGAGTCCAGACTAGAGTCTAGACCAGAGTCCAGACCAGAGTCCAGACCAGAGTCCAGATCAGAGTCCAGACTAGAGTCTAGACCAGAGTCCAGACCAGAGTCCAGACCAGAGTCCAGACTAGAGTCTAGACCAGAGTCCAGACTAGAGTCCAGACCAGAGTCCAGACCAGAGTCCAGACTAGAGTCAAGACCAGAGTCCAGACCAGAGTCCAGACTAGAGTCCAGACCAGAGTCCAGAGCAGAGTCCAGACCAGAGTCCAGATCAGAGTCCAGACTAGAGTCTAGACCAGAGTCCAGACCAGAGTCCAACCAGAGTCCAGACTAGAGTCTAGACCAGAGTCCAGACTAGAGTCTAGACCAGAGTCCAGACCAGAGTCCAGACTAGAGTCAAGACCAGAGTCCAGACCAGAGTCCAGACTAGAGTCTAGACCAGAGTCCAGACTAGAGTCCAGACCAGAGTCCAGACCAGAGTCCAGACCAGAGTCCAGACTAGAGTCTAGACCAGAGTCCAGACCAGAGTCCAGACTAGAGTCCAGACCAGAGTCCAGACTAGAGTCCAGACCAGAGTCCAGACTAGAGTCCAGACTAGAGTCTAGACCAGAGTCCAGACCAGAGTCCAGACTAGAGTCTAGACCAGAGTCCAGACTAGAGTCCAGACCAGAGTCCAGACTAGAGTCTAGACCAGAGTCCAGATCAGAGTCCATACTAGAGTCTAGACCAGAGTCCAGACCAGAGTCCATACTAGAGTCTAGACCAGAGTCCAGACTAGAGTCCAGACCAGAGTCCAGACCAGAGTCCAGACTAGAGTCTAGACCAGAGTCCAGACTAGAGTCTAGACCAGAGTTGTGACCAGAGTCCAGACTAGAGTCAAGACCAGAGTCCAGACTAGAGTCTAGACCAGAGTCCAGACTAGAGTCTAGACCAGAGTCCAGACCAGAGTCCAGACCAGAGTCCAGATCAGAGTCCAGACTAGAGTCTAGACCAGAGTCCAGACCAGAGTCCAACCAGAGTCCAGACTAGAGTCTAGACCAGAGTCCAGACTAGAGTCTAGACCAGAGTCCAGACCAGAGTCCAGACTAGAGTCAAGACCAGAGTCCAGACCAGAGTCCAGACTAGAGTCTAGACCAGAGTCCAGACTAGAGTCCAGACCAGAGTCCAGACCAGAGTCCAGACCAGAGTCCAGACTAGAGTCTAGACCAGAGTCCAGACCAGAGTCCAGACTAGAGTCCAGACCAGAGTCCAGACCAGAGTCCAGACCAGAGTCCAGACTAGAGTCCAGACTAGAGTCTAGACCAGAGTCCAGACCAGAGTCCAGACTAGAGTCTAGACCAGAGTCCAGACTAGAGTCCAGACCAGAGTCCAGACCAGAGTCCAGACAGGGGTGCAGACTAGAGTCCAGACCAGAGTCCAGACCAGAGTCCAGACCAGAGTCCAGACTAGAGTCCAGACCAGAGTCCAGATCAGAGTCCAGACTAGAGTCTAGACCAGAGTCCAGACCAGAGTCCAGACCAGAGTCCAGATCAGAGTCTAGACCAGAGTCCAGACTAGTGTCTAGACCAGAGTCTAGACCAGAGTCCAGACTAGAGTCCAGACCAGAGTCCAGACTAGAGTCCAGACTAGAGTCCAGACCAGAGTCCAGATAAGAGTCCAGACTAGAGTCTAGACCAGAGTCCAGACTAGAGTCCAGACCAGAGTCCAGATCAGAGTCCAGACTAGAGTCTAGACCAGAGTCCAGACCAGAGTCCAGACCAGAGTCCAGATCAGAGTCCAGACTAGAGTCTAGACCAGAGTCCAGACCAGAGTCCAGACTAGAGTCCAGACCAGAGTCCAGATCAGAGTCCAGACTACAGTCTAGACCAGAGTCCAGACCAGAGTCCAGACCAGAGTCCAGACCAGAGTCCAGATCAGAGTCCAGACTAGAGTCTAGACCAGAGTCCAGACCAGAGTCCAGACCAGAGTCCAGACTAGAGTCTAGACCAGAGTCCAGACCAGAGTCCAGACTAGAGTCTAGACCAGAGTCCAGACTAGAGTCTAGACCAGAGTTGTGACCAGAGTCCAGACTAGAGTCAAGACCAGAGTCCAGACTAGAGTCTAGACCAGAGTCCAGACTAGAGTCTAGACCAGAGTCCAGACCAGAGTCCAGACCAGAGTCCAGACTAGAGTCTAGACCAGAGTCCAGACCAGAGTCCAGACCAGAGTCCAGACCAGAGTCCAGATCAGAGTCCAGACTAGAGTCTAGACCAGAGTCCAGACCAGAGTCCAGACCAGAGTCCAGACTAGAGTCTAGACCAGAGTCCAGACCAGAGTCCAGACTAGAGTCTAGACCAGAGTCCAGACTAGAGTCTAGACCAGAGTTGTGACCAGAGTCCAGACTAGAGTCAAGACCAGAGTCCAGACTAGAGTCTAGACCAGAGTCCAGACTAGAGTCTAGACCAGAGTCCAGACCAGAGTCCAGACCAGAGTCCAGACTAGAGTCTAGACCAGAGTCCAGACCAGAGTCCAGACCAGAGTCCAGACTAGAGTCTAGACCAGAGTCCAGACTAGAGTCCAGACCAGAGTCCAGACCAGAGTCTAGACTAGAGTCAAGACCAGAGTCCAGACCAGAGTCCAGACTAGAGTCCAGACCAGAGTCCAGACTAGAGTCCAGACCAGAGTCCAGACTAGAGTCCAGACTAGAGTCTAGACCAGAGTCCAGACCAGAGTCCAGACCAGAGTCCAGATCAGAGTCCAGACTAGAGTCTAGACCAGAGTCCAGACCAGAGTCCAGACCAGAGTCCAGACTAGAGTCTAGACCAGAGTCCAGACTAGAGTCCAGACCAGAGTCCAGACCAGAGTCCAGACTAGAGTCAAGACCAGAGTCCAGACCAGAGTCCAGACTAGAGTCCAGACCAGAGTCCAGACTAGAGTCCAGACCAGAGTCCAGACCAGAGTCCAGACCAGAGTCCAGATCAGAGTCCAGACTAGAGTCTAGACCAGAGTCCAGACCAGAGTCCAGACTAGAGTCCAGACCAGAGTCCAGACTAGAGTCCAGACCAGAGTCCAGACTAGAGTCCAGACTAGAGTCTAGACCAGAGTCCAGACCAGAGTCCAGACTAGAGTCTAGACCAGAGTCCAGACTAGAGTCCAGACCAGAGTCCAGACTAGAGTCCAGACCAGAGTCCAGATCAGAGTCCATACTAGAGTCTAGACCAGAGTCCAGACCAGAGTCCATACTAGAGTCTAGACCAGAGTCCAGACTAGAGTCCAGACTAGAGTCCAGAAAAGAGTCCAGATCAGAGTCCAGACTAGAGTCCAGACAAGAGTCCAGATCAGAGTCCAGACTAGATTCTAGACCAGAGTCCAGACCAGAGTCCAGATCAGAGTCCAGACTAGAGTCTAGACCAGAGTCCAGACCAGAGTCCAGACCAGAGTCCAGACCAGAGTCCAGACTACAGTCTAGACCAGAGTCCAGATCAGAGTCCAGACCAGAGTCCAGACTAGAGTCTAGACCAGAGTCCAGACTAGTGTCTAGACCAGAGTCTAGACCAGAGTCCAGACTAGAGTCCAGACCAGAGTCCAGACTAGAGTCCAGACTAGAGTCCAGACCAGAGTCCAGATAAGAGTCCAGACTAGAGTCTAGACCAGAGTCTAGACCAGAGTCCAGACCAGAGTGCAGACAGGGGTGCAGACTAGAGTCCAGACCAGAGTCCAGACCAGAGTCCAGACCAGAGTCCAGACTAGAGTCCAGACCAGAGTCCAGATCAGAGTCCAGACTAGAGTCTAGACCAGAGTCCAGACCAGAGTCCAGACCAGAGTCCAGACCAGAGTCCAGATCAGAGTCCAGACTAGAGTCTAGACCAGAGTCCAGACCAGAGTCCAGACCAGAGTCCAGACTAGAGTCCAGACCAGAGTCCAGATCAGAGTCCAGACTACAGTCTAGACCAGAGTCCAGACCAGAGTCCAGACCAGAGTCCAGACCAGAGTCCAGACCAGAGTCCATACTAGAGTCTAGACCAGAGTCCAGACTAGAGTCCAGACTAGAGTCCAGACAAGAGTCCAGATCAGAGTCCAGACTAGAGTCCAGACAAGAGTCCAGATCAGAGTCCAGACTAGAGTCTAGACCAGAGTCCAGACCAGAGTCTAGACCAGAGTCCAGACCAGAGTCCAGACTACAGTCTAGACCAGAGTCCAGATCAGAGTCCAGACCAGAGTCCAGACTAGAGTCTAGACCAGAGTCCAGACTAGTGTCTAGACCAGAGTCTAGACCAGAGTCCAGACTAGAGTCCAGACCAGAGTCCAGACTAGAGTCCAGACTAGAGTCCAGACCAGAGTCCAGATAAGAGTCCAGACTAGAGTCAAGACCAGAGTCTAGACCAGAGTCCAGACCAGAGTCCAGACAGGGGTGCAGACTAGAGTCCAGACCAGAGTCCAGACCAGAGTCCAGACCAGAGTCCAGACTAGAGTCCAGACCAGAGTCCAGATCAGAGTCCAGACTAGAGTCTAGACCAGAGTCCAGACCAGAGTCCAGACCAGAGTCCAGATCAGAGTCCAGACTAGAGTCTAGACCAGAGTCCAGACCAGAGTCCAGACCAGAGTCCAGACTAGAGTCCAGACCAGAGTCCAGATCAGAGTCCAGACTACAGTCTAGACCAGAGTCCAGACCAGAGTCCAGACCAGAGTCCAGACCAGAGTCCAGATCAGAGTCCAGACTAGAGTCTAGACCAGAGTCCAGACCAGAGTCCAGACCAGAGTCAAGACTAGAGTCTAGACCAGAGTCCAGACCAGAGTCCAGACCAGAGTCCAGACTAGAGTCTAGACCAGAGTCCAGACCAGAGTCCAGACCAGAGTCCAGACTAGAGTCCAGACCAGAGTCCAGACCAGAGTCCAGACCAGAGTCCAGATCAGAGTCCAGACTAGAGTCTAGACCAGAGTCCAGACCAGAGTCCAGACTAGAGTCCAGACCAGAGTCCAGACTAGAGTCAAGACCAGAGTCCAGACTAGAGTCCAGACTAGAGTCTAGACCAGAGTCCAGACCAGAGTCCAGACTAGAGTCTAGACCAGAGTCCAGACTAGAGTCCAGACCAGAGTCCAGACTAGAGTCTAGACCAGAGTCCAGATCAGAGTCCATACTAGAGTCTAGACCAGAGTCCAGACCAGAGTCCAGACTAGAGTCTAGACCAGAGTCCAGACTAGAGTCCAGACTAGAGTCCAGACAAGAGTCCAGATCAGAGTCCAGACTAGAGTCCAGACAAGAGTCCAGATCAGAGTCCAGACTAGATTCTAGACCAGAGTCCAGACCAGAGTCCAGATCAGAGTCCAGACTAGAGTCTAGACCAGAGTCCAGACCAGAGTCCAGACCAGAGTCCAGACTACAGTCTAGACCAGAGTCCAGATCAGAGTCCAGACCAGAGTCCAGACTAGAGTCTAGACCAGAGTCCAGACTAGTGTCTAGACCAGAGTCTAGACCAGAGTCCAGACTAGAGTCCAGACCAGAGTCCAGACTAGAGTCCAGACTAGAGTCCAGACCAGAGTCCAGATAAGAGTCCAGACTAGAGTCTAGACCAGAGTCTAGACCAGAGTCCAGACCAGAGTCCAGACAGGGGTGCAGACTAGAGTCCAGACCAGAGTCCAGACTAGAGTCCAGACCAGAGTCCAGATCAGAGTCCAGACTAGAGTCTAGACCAGAGTCCAGACCAGAGTCCAGACCAGAGTCCAGACCAGAGTCCAGATCAGAGTCCAGACTAGAGTCTAGACCAGAGTCCAGACCAGAGTCCAGACCAGAGTCCAGACTAGAGTCCAGACCAGAGTCCAGATCAGAGTCCAGACTACAGTCTAGACCAGAGTCCAGACCAGAGTCCAGACCAGAGTCCAGACCAGAGTCCAGATCAGAGTCCAGACTAGAGTCTAGACCAGAGTCCAGACCAGAGTCCAGACCAGAGTCAAGACTAGAGTCTAGACCAGAGTCCAGACCAGAGTCCAGACCAGAGTCCAGACTAGAGTCTAGACCAGAGTCGAGACCAGAGTCCAGACCAGAGTCCAGACTAGAGTCTAGACCAGAGTCCAGACTAGAGTCTAGACCAGAGTTGTGACCAGAGTCCAGACTAGAGTCAAGACCAGAGTCCAGACTAGAGTCTAGACCAGAGTCCAGACTAGAGTCCAGACCAGAGTCCAGAGCAGAGTCCAGACCAGAGTCCAGATCAGAGTCCAGACTAGAGTCTAGACCAGAGTCCAGACCAGAGTCCAACCAGAGTCCAGACTAGAGTCTAGACCAGAGTCCAGACTAGAGTCTAGACCAGAGTCCAGACCAGAGTCCAGACTAGAGTCAAGACCAGAGTCCAGACCAGAGTCCAGACTAGAGTCTAGACCAGAGTCCAGACATGGGTCCAGACCAGAGTCCAGACCAGAGTCCAGACCAGAGTCCAGACTAGAGTCTAGACCAGAGTCCAGACCAGAGTCCAGACTAGAGTCCAGACCAGAGTCCAGACCAGAGTCCAGACCAGAGTCCAGACTAGAGTCCAGACTAGAGTCTAGACCAGAGTCCAGACCAGAGTCCAGACTAGAGTCTAGACCAGAGTCCAGACTAGAGTCCAGACCAGAGTCCAGACTAGAGTCTAGACCAGAGTCCAGATCAGAGTCCATACTAGAGTCTAGACCAGAGTCCAGACCAGAGTCCATACTAGAGTCTAGACCAGAGTCCAGACTAGAGTCCAGACCAGAGTCCAGACCAGAGTCCAGACTAGAGTCTAGACCAGAGTCCAGACTAGAGTCTAGACCAGAGTTGTGACCAGAGTCCAGACTAGAGTCAAGACCAGAGTCCAGACTAGAGTCTAGACCAGAGTCCAGACTAGAGTCTAGACCAGAGTCCAGACCAGAGTCCAGACCAGAGTCCAGATCAGAGTCCAGACTAGAGTCTAGACCAGAGTCCAGACCAGAGTCCAACCAGAGTCCAGACTAGAGTCTAGACCAGAGTCCAGACTAGAGTCTAGACCAGAGTCCAGACCAGAGTCCAGACTAGAGTCAAGACCAGAGTCCAGACCAGAGTCCAGACTAGAGTCTAGACCAGAGTCCAGACTAGAGTCCAGACCAGAGTCCAGACCAGAGTCCAGATCAGAGTCCAGACTAGAGTCTAGACCAGAGTCCAGACCAGAGTCCAGACTAGAGTCCAGACCAGAGTCCAGACCAGAGTCCAGACCAGAGTCCAGACTAGAGTCCAGACTAGAGTCTAGACCAGAGTCCAGACCAGAGTCCAGACTAGAGTCTAGACCAGAGTCCAGACTAGAGTCCAGACCAGAGTCCAGACTAGAGTCTAGACCAGAGTCCAGATCAGAGTCCATACTAGAGTCTAGACCAGAGTCCAGACCAGAGTCCATACTAGAGTCTAGACCAGAGTCCAGACTAGAGTCCAGACTAGAGTCCAGACAAGAGTCCAGATCAGAGTCCAGACTAGAGTCCAGACAAGAGTCCAGACCAGAGTCCAGATCAGAGTCCAGACTAGAGTCTAGACCAGAGTCCAGACCAGAGTCCAGACCAGAGTCCAGACCAGAGTCCAGACTACAGTCTAGACCAGAGTCCAGATCAGAGTCCAGACCAGAGTCCAGACTAGAGTCTAGACCAGAGTCCAGACTAGTGTCTAGACCAGAGTCTAGACCAGAGTCCAGACTAGAGTCCAGACCAGAGTCCAGACTAGAGTCCAGACTAGAGTCCAGACCAGAGTCCAGATAAGAGTCCAGACTAGAGTCTAGACCAGAGTCTAGACCAGAGTCCAGACCAGAGTCCAGACTAGAGTCCAGACCAGAGTCCAGACCAGAGTCCAGACCAGAGTCCAGACTAGAGTCCAGACCAGAGTCCAGATCAGAGTCCAGACTAGAGTCTAGACCAGAGTCCAGACCAGAGTCCAGACCAGAGTCCAGACCAGAGTCCAGATCAGGGTCCAGACTAGAGTCTAGACCAGAGTCCAGACCAGAGTCCAGACCAGAGTCCAGACTAGAGTCCAGACCAGAGTCCAGATCAGAGTCCAGACTACAGTCTAGACCAGAGTCCAGACCAGAGTCCAGACCAGAGTCCAGATCAGAGTCCAGACTAGAGTCTAGACCAGAGTCCAGACCAGAGTCCAGACCAGAGTCCAGACTAGAGTCTAGACCAGAGTCCAGACCAGAGTCCAGACTAGAGTCTAGACCAGAGTCCAGACTAGAGTCTAGACCAGAGTTGTGACCAGAGTCCAGACTAGAGTCAAGACCAGAGTCCAGACCAGAGTCCAGACTAGAGTCTAGACCAGAGTCCAGACTAGAGTCTAGACCAGAGTCCAGACCAGAGTCCAGACCAGAGGCCAGATCAGAGTCCAGACTTGAGTCTAGACCAGAGTCCAGACCAGAGTCCAGACCAGAGTCCAGACTAGAGTCAAGACCAGAGTCCAGACCAGAGTCCAGACCAGAGTCTAGACCAGAGTCCAGACTAGAGTCCAGACCAGAGTCCAGACCAGAGTCCAGACCAGAGTCCAGATCAGAGTCCAGACTAGAGTCTAGACCAGAGTCCAGACCAGAGTCCAGACTAGAGTCCAGACCAGAGTCCAGACTAGAGTCCAGACTAGGGTCTAGACCAGAGTCCAGACCAGAGTCCAGACTAGAGTCTAGACCAGAGTCCAGACTAGAGTCCAGACCAGAGTCCAGACTAGAGTCTAGACCAGAGTCCAGATCAGAGTCCATACTAGAGTCTAGACCAGAGTCCAGACCAGAGTCCAGACTAGAGTCCAGACCAGAGTCCAGACTAGAGTCCAGACTAGAGTCCAGACAAGAGTCCAGATCAGAGTCCAGACTAGATTCTAGACCAGAGTCCAGACCAGAGTCCAGATCAGAGTCCAGACTAGAGTCTAGACCAGAGTCCAGACCAGAGTCCAGACCAGAGTCTAGACCAGAGTCCAGATCAGAGTCCATACTAGAGTCTAGACCAGAGTCCAGATCAGAGTCCAGACTAGAGTGTAGACCAAAGTCCAGACCAGAGTCCAAACCAGAGTCCAGATCAGAGTCCAGACTAGAGTCCAGACCAGAGTCCAGATCAGAGTCCATACTAGAGTCTAGACCAGAGTCCAGACCAGAGTCCAGACTAGAGTCCAGACCAGAGTCCAGACTAGAGTCCAGACTAGAGTCCAGACAAGAGTCCAGATCAGAGTCCAGACTAGATTCTAGACCAGAGTCCAGACCAGAGTCCAGATCAGAGTCCAGACTAGAGTCTAGACCAGAGTCCAGATCAGAGTCCAGACTAGAGTCTAGACCAGAGTCCAGATCAGAGTCCGTACTAGAGTCTAGACCAGAGTCCAGATCAGAGTCCAGACTAGAGTGTAGACCAAAGTCCAGACCAGAGTCCAAACCAGAGTCCAGATCAGAGTCCAGACTAGAGTCTAGACCAGAGTCCAGATCAGAGTCCATACTAGAGTCTAGACCAGAGTCCAGACCAGAGTCCAGACTAGAATCCAGACCAGAGTCCAGACCAGAGTCCAGACTAGAGTCTAGACCAGAGTCCAGACCAGAGTCCAGACCAGAGTCCAGACTAGATTCTAGACCAGAGTCCAGACCAGAGTCCAGATCAGAGTCCAGACAAGAGTCTAGACCAGAGTCCAGACCAGAGTCCAGACCAGAGTCCAGACTAGAGTCTAGACCAGAGTCCAGACCAGAGTCCAGACCAGAGTCCAGACTACAGTCTAGACCAGAGTCCAGACCAGAGTCCAGACCAGAGTCCAGACTAGAGTCTAGACCAGAGTCCAGACTAGAGTCCAGACCAGAGTCCAGACCAGAGTCCAGACTAGAGTCTAGACCAGAGTCTAGACCAGAGTCCAGACCAGAGTCCAGACCAGAGTCCAGACTAGAGTCCAGACCAGAGTCCAGACTAGAGTCCAGACTAGAGTCCAGACCAGAGTCCAGATCAGAGTCCAGACTAGAGTCTAGTTCAGAGTCCAGACCAGAGTCCAGACCAGAGTCCAGACTAGAGTCTAGACCAGAGTCCAGACCAGAGTCCAGATTAGAGTCCAGACCAGAGTCCAGACCAGAGTCCAGATCAGAGTCCAGACTAGAGTCTAGACCAGAGTCCAGACCAGAGTCCAGACCAGAGTCCAGACCAGAGTCTAGACCAGAGTCCAGACCAGAGTCCAGACCAGAGTCCAGACCAGAGTCCAGATCAGAGTCCAGACTAGAGTCTAGACCAGAGTCCAGACCAGAGTCCAGACCAGAGTCCAAACCAGAGTCCAGATCAGAGTCCAGACTACAGTCTAGACCAGAGTCCAGACCAGAGTCCAGACTATAGTCTAGACCAGAGTCCAGACCAGAGTCCAGACCAGAGTCCAGACTAGAGTCCAGACTAGAGTCCAGACCAGAGTCCAGATCAGAGTCCAGACTAGAGTCTAGACCAGAGTCCAGACCAGAGTCCAAACCAGAGTCCAGATCAGAGTCCAGACTAGAGTCTAGACCAGAGTCCAGATCAGAGTCCAGACTATAGTCTAGACCAGAGTCCAGACCAGAGTCCAGAGTAGAGTCCAGACCAGAGTCCAGACTAGAGTCCAGACTAGAGTCTAGACCAGAGTCCAGACCAGAGTCCAGACTAGAGTCTAGACCAGAGTCCAGACTAGAGTCCAGACCAGAGTCCAGACTAGAGTCTAGACCAGAGTCCAGATCAGAGTCCATACTAGAGTCTAGACCAGAGTCCAGACCAGAGTCCAGACTAGAGTCCAGACCAGAGTCCAGACTAGAGTCCAGACTAGAGTCCAGACAAGAGTCCAGATCAGAGTCCTGACTAGATTCTAGACCAGAGTCCAGACCAGAGTGCAGATCAGAGTCCAGACTAGAGTCTAGACCAGAGTCCAGACCAGAGTCCAGACCAGAGTCTAGACCAGAGTCCAGATCAGAGTCCATACTAGAGTCTAGACCAGAGTCCAGATCAGAGTCCAGACTAGAGTGTAGACCAAAGTCCAGACCAGAGTCCAAACCAGAGTCCAGATCAGAGTCCAGACTAGAGTCCAGACCAGAGTCCAGATCAGAGTCCATACTAGAGTCTAGACCAGAGTCCAGACCAGAGTCCAGACTAGAGTCCAGACCAGAGTCCAGACTAGAGTCCAGACTAGAGTCCAGACAAGAGTCCAGATCAGAGTCCAGACTAGATTCTAGACCAGAGTCCAGACCAGAGTCCAGATCAGAGTCCAGACTAGAGTCTAGACCAGAGTCCAGATCAGAGTCCAGACTAGAGTCTAGACCAGAGTCCAGATCAGAGTCCATACTAGAGTCTAGACCAGAGTCCAGATCAGAGTCCAGACTAGAGTGTAGACCAAAGTCCAGACCAGAGTCCAAACCAGAGTCCAGATCAGAGTCCAGACTAGAGTCTAGACCAGAGTCCAGATCAGAGTCCATACTAGAGTCTAGACCAGAGTCCAGACCAGAGTCCAGACTAGAGTCCAGACCAGAGTCCAGACCAGAGTCCAGACTAGAGTCTAGACCAGAGTCCAGACCAGAGTCCAGACCAGAGTCCAGACTAGATTCTAGACCAGAGTCCAGACCAGAGTCCAGATCAGAGTCCAGACTAGATTCTAGACCAGAGTCCAGACCAGAGTCCAGACCAGAGTCCAGACTAGAGTCTAGACCAGAGTCCAGACCAGAGTCCAGACCAGAGTCCAGACTACAGTCTAGACCAGAGTCCAGACCAGAGTCCAGACCAGAGTCCAGACTAGAGTCTAGACCAGAGTCCAGACTAGAGTCCAGACCAGAGTCCAGACCAGAGTCCAGACTAGAGTCTAGACCAGAGTCTAGACCAGAGTCCAGACCAGAGTCCAGACCAGAGTCCAGACTAGAGTCCAGACCAGAGTCCAGACTAGAGTCCAGACTAGAGTCCAGACCAGAGTCCAGATCAGAGTCCAGACTAGAGTCTAGTTCAGAGTCCAGACCAGAGTCCAGACCAGAGTCCAGACTAGAGTCTAGACCAGAGTCCAGACCAGAGTCCAGATCAGAGTCCAGACCAGAGTCCAGACCAGAGTCCAGATCAGAGTCCAGACTAGAGTCTAGACCAGAGTCCAGACCAGAGTCCAGAACAGAGTCCAGACTAGAGTCTAGACCAGAGTCCAGACCAGAGTCCAGACCAGAGTCCAGATCAGAGTCCAGACTAGAGTCTAGACCAGAGTCCAGACCAGAGTCCAGACCAGAGTCCAAACCAGAGTCCAGATCAGAGTCCAGACTACAGTCTAGACCAGAGTCCAGACCAGAGTCCAGACTATAGTCTAGACCAGAGTCCAGACCAGAGTCCAGACCAGAGTCCAGACTAGAGTCCAGACTAGAGTCCAGACCAGAGTCCAGATCAGAGTCCAGACTAGAGTCTAGACCAGAGTCCAGACCAGAGTCCAAACCAGAGTCCAGATCAGAGTCCAGACTAGAGTCTAGACCAGAGTCCAGATCAGAGTCCAGACTATAGTCTAGACCAGAGTCCAGACCAGAGTCCCGAGTAGAGTCAAGACCAGAGTCCAGACCAGAGTCCAGACTAGAGTCCAGACCAGAGTCCAGACCAGAGTCCAGACCAGAGTCCAGATCAGAGTCCAGACTAGAGTCTAGACCAGAGTCCAGACCAGAGTCCAGACTAGAGTCTAGACCAGAGTCCAGACCAGAGTCCAGACTACAGTCTAGACCAGAGTCCAGACCAGAGTCCAGACTAGAGTCTAGACCAGAGTCCAGACCAGAGTCCAGATCAGAGTCCAGACTAGAGTCTAGACCAGAGTCCAGACCAGAGTCCAGACCAGAGTCCAGACTAGAGTCTAGACCAGAGTCCAGACTAGAGTCTAGACCAGAGTCCAGACCAGAGTCCAGACTAGAGTCAAGACCAGAGTCCAGACCAGAGTCCAGACTAGAGTCTAGACCAGAGTCTAGACCAGAGTCCAGACCAGAGTCCAGACTAGAGTCTAGACCAGAGTCCAGATCAGAGTCCAGACTAGAGTCCAGACTAGAGTCTAGACCAGAGTCCAGATCAGAGTCCATACTAGAGTCTAGACCAGAGTCCAGACCAGAGTCCAGACTAGAGTCCAGACCAGAGTCCAGACTAGAGTCCAGACTAGAGTCCAGACAAGAGTCCAGATCAGAGTCCAGACTAGATTCTAGACCAGAGTCCAGACCAGAGTCCAGATCAGAGTCCAGACTAGAGTCTAGACCAGAGTCCAGACCAGAGTCCAGACCAGAGTCTAGACCAGAATCCAGATCAGAGTCCATACTAGAGTCTAGACCAGAGTCCAGATCAGAGTCCAGACTAGAGTGTAGACCAAAGTCCAGACCAGAGTCCAAACCAGAGTCCAGATCAGAGTCCAGACTAGAGTCCAGACCAGAGTCCAGATCAGAGTCCATACTAGAGTCTAGACCAGAGTCCAGACTAGAGTCCAGACTAGAGTCCAGACCAGAGTCCAGACTAGAGTCCAGACTAGAGTCCAGACAAGAGTCCAGATCAGAGTCCAGACTAGATTCTAGACCAGAGTCCAGACCAGAGTCCAGATCAGAGTCCAGACTAGAGTCTAGACCAGAGTCCAGATCAGAGTCCAGACTAGAGTCTAGACCAGAGTCCAGATCAGAGTCCAGACTAGAGTCTAGACCAGAGTCCAGATCAGAGTCCAGACTAGAGTGTAGACCAAAGTCCAGACCAGAGTCCAAACCAGAGTCCAGATCAGAGTCCAGACTAGAGTCTAGACCAGAGTCCAGATCAGAGTCCATACTAGAGTCTAGACCAGAGTCCAGACCAGAGTCCAGACTAGAGTCCAGACCAGAGTCCAGACCAGAGTCCAGACTAGAGTCTAGACCAGAGTCCAGACCAGAGTCCAGACCAGAGTCCAGACTAGATTCTAGACCAGAGTCCAGACCAGAGTCCAGATCAGAGTCCAGACTAGAGTCTAGACCAGAGTCCAGACCAGAGTCCAGACTAGAGTCTAGACCAGAGTCCAGACCAGAGTCCAGACCAGAGTCCAGACTACCGTCTAGACCAGAGTCCAGACCAGAGTCCAGACCAGAGTCCAGACTAGAGTCTAGACCAGAGTCCAGACTAGAGTCCAGACCAGAGTCCAGACCAGAGTCCAGACTAGAGTCTAGACCAGAGTCTAGACCAGAGTCCAGACCAGAGTCCAGACCAGAGTCCAGACCAGAGTCCAGACTAGAGTCCAGACCAGAGTCCAGACTAGAGTCCAGACTAGAGTCCAGACCAGAGTCCAGATCAGAGTCCAGACTAGAGTCTAGTTCAGAGTCCAGACCAGAGTCCAGACCAGAGTCCAGACTAGAGTCTAGACCAGAGTCCAGACCAGAGTCCAGATCAGAGTCCAGACCAGAGTCCAGACCAGAGTCCAGATCAGAGTCCAGACTAGAGTCTAGACCAGAGTCCAGACTAGAGTCCAGAACAGAGTCCAGACTAGAGTCTAGACCAGAGTCCAGACCAGAGTCCAGACCAGAGTCCAGATCAGAGTCCAGACTAGAGTCTAGACCAGAGTCCAGACCAGAGTCCAGACCAGAGTCCAAACCAGAGTCCAGATCAGAGTCCAGACTACAGTCTAGACCAGAGTCCAGACCAGAGTCCAGACTATAGTCTAGACCAGAGTCCAGACCAGAGTCCAGACCAGAGTCCAGACTAGAGTCCAGACTAGAGTCCAGACCAGAGTCCAGATCAGAGTCCAGACTAGAGTCTAGACCAGAGTCCAGACCAGAGTCCAAACCAGAGTCCAGATCAGAGTCCAGACTAGAGTCTAGACCAGAGTCCAGATCAGAGTCCAGACTATAGTCTAGACCAGAGTCCAGACCAGAGTCCCGAGTAGAGTCAAGACCAGAGTCCAGACCAGAGTCCAGACTAGAGTCCAGACCAGAGTCCAGACCAGAGTCCAGACCAGAGTCCAGATCAGAGTCCAGACTAGAGTCTAGACCAGAGTCCAGACCAGAGTCCAGACTAGAGTCTAGACCAGAGTCCAGACCAGAGTCCAGACTACAGTCTAGACCAGAGTCCAGACCAGAGTCCAGACTAGAGTCTAGACCAGAGTCCAGACCAGAGTCCAGATCAGAGTCCAGACTAGAGTCTAGACCAGAGTCCAGACCAGAGTCCAGACCAGAGTCCAGACTAGAGTCTAGACCAGAGTCCAGACTAGAGTCTAGACCAGAGTCCAGACCAGAGTCCAGACTAGAGTCAAGACCAGAGTCCAGACCAGAGTCCAGACTAGAGTCTAGACCAGAGTCTAGACCAGAGTCCAGACCAGAGTCCAGACTAGAGTCTAGACCAGAGTCCAGATCAGAGTCCAGACTAGAGTCCAGACTAGAGTCTAGACCAGAGTCCAGATCAGAGTCCATACTAGAGTCTAGACCAGAGTCCAGACCAGAGTCCAGACTAGAGTCCAGACCAGAGTCCAGACTAGAGTCCAGACTAGAGTCCAGACAAGAGTCCAGATCAGAGTCCAGACTAGATTCTAGACCAGAGTCCAGACCAGAGTCCAGATCAGAGTCCAGACTAGAGTCTAGACCAGAGTCCAGACCAGAGTCCAGACCAGAGTCCAGACCAGAATCCAGATCAGAGTCCATACTAGAGTCTAGACCAGAGTCCAGATCAGAGTCCAGACTAGAGTGTAGACCAAAGTCCAGACCAGAGTCCAAACCAGAGTCCAGATCAGAGTCCAGACTAGAGTCCAGACCAGAGTCCAGATCAGAGTCCATACTAGAGTCTAGACCAGAGTCCAGACTAGAGTCCAGACTAGAGTCCAGACCAGAGTCCAGACTAGAGTCCAGACTAGAGTCCAGACAAGAGTCCAGATCAGAGTCCAGACTAGATTCTAGACCAGAGTCCAGACCAGAGTCCAGATCAGAGTCCAGACTAGAGTCTAGACCAGAGTCCAGATCAGAGTCCAGACTAGAGTCTAGACCAGAGTCCAGATCAGAGTCCAGACTAGAGTCTAGACCAGAGTCCAGATCAGAGTCCAGACTAGAGTGTAGACCAAAGTCCAGACCAGAGTCCAAACCAGAGTCCAGATCAGAGTCCAGACTAGAGTCTAGACCAGAGTCCAGATCAGAGTCCATACTAGAGTCTAGACCAGAGTCCAGACCAGAGTCCAGACTAGAGTCCAGACCAGAGTCCAGACCAGAGTCCAGACTAGAGTCTAGACCAGAGTCCAGACCAGAGTCCAGACCAGAGTCCAGACTAGATTCTAGACCAGAGTCCAGACCAGAGTCCAGATCAGAGTCCAGACTAGAGTCTAGACCAGAGTCCAGACCAGAGTCCAGACTAGAGTCTAGACCAGAGTCCAGACCAGAGTCCAGACCAGAGTCCAGACTACCGTCTAGACCAGAGTCCAGACCAGAGTCCAGACCAGAGTCCAGACTAGAGTCTAGACCAGAGTCCAGACTAGAGTCCAGACCAGAGTCCAGACCAGAGTCCAGACTAGAGTCTAGACCAGAGTCTAGACCAGAGTCCAGACCAGAGTCCAGACCAGAGTCCAGACTAGAGTCCAGACCAGAGTCCAGATCAGAGTCCAGACTAGAGTCTAGTTCAGAGTCCAGACCAGAGTCCAGACTAGAGTCTAGACCAGAGTCCAGACCAGAGTCCAGATCAGAGTCCAGACCAGAGTCCAGACCAGAGTCCAGATCAGAGTCCAGACTAGAGTCTAGACCAGAGTCCAGACCAGAGTCCAGACCAGAGTCCAGACTAGAGTCTAGACCAGAGTCCAGACCAGAGTCCAGACCAGAGTCCAGACCAGAGTCCAGATCAGAGTCCAGACTAGAGTCTAGACCAGAGTCCAGACCAGAGTCCAGACCAGAGTCCAGATCAGAGTCCAGACTACAGTCTAGACCAGAGTCCAGACCAGAGTCCAGACTATAGTCTAGACCAGAGTCCAGACTAGAGTCCAGACCAGAGTCCAGACTAGAGTCCAGACTAGAGTCCAGACCAGAGTCCAGATCAGAGTCCAGACTAGAGTCTAGACCAGAGTCCAGACCAGAGTCCAAACCAGAGTCCAGATCAGAGTCCAGACTAGAGTCTAGACCAGAGTCCAGATCAGAGTCCAGACTATAGTCTAGACCAGAGTCCAGACCAGAGTCCAGACTAGAGTCAAGACCAGAGTCCAGACCAGAGTCCAGACTAGAGTCCAGACCAGAGTCCAGACCAGAGTCCAGATCAGAGTCCAGACTAGAGTCTAGACCAGAGTCCAGACCAGAGTCCAGACTAGAGTCTAGACCAGAGTCCAGACCAGAGTCCAGACCAGAGTCCAGACTAGAGTCTAGACCAGAGTCCAGACCAGAGTCCAGACCAGAGTCCAAACCAGAGTCCAGATCAGAGTCCAGACTAGAGTCTAGACCAGAGTCCAGATCAGAGTCCAGACTATAGTCTAGACCAGAGTCCAGACTAGAGTCAAGACCAGAGTCCAGACCAGAGTCCAGACTAGAGTCCAGACCAGAGTCCAGACCAGAGTCCAGACTAGAGTCCAGATCAGAGTCCAGACCAGAGTCCAGACTAAACATAGTGAAGCTGCTGTTATGCTGCAAACAAGTGGACCTGCCGGTGGAGATTAAACTTCCAACAGATGCAGACATTTTTAAATCCAGGTTAAAAACATTTATTTTCTCATATGAATGCATGAAATCTGCACTGTAACTTTGAACTTTTTGCTCGGTTTAATTGTTTTAATTGAGTAATTTTACAAGATTTTAATATTATTTCTTCATCTTTTTAATCATGTCTTCAAACAAATTTGTTTATCTTTCTACTTAAATGCTTCTTCTGCACAGCGCTGTGATGCTTTTAATGTTTTATGGAAAGCCCTTAGACAAGTGTTATACATGAAAAGTGCTACATAAATGAACTTGCCTTGACTTGCCTCTGTATGACCAGAGGAATTCAAAAGGTCTGGGAATTCATGCCATATGCCCTCCAGACAGAACTTTAGCCTTTTTACTGCTGATGTTCAGTTCTGATTAAGTGGATGCTGATGACATTGTGTGAAACAGTCATTTTAAGGTGGTAAATTGAGTCTAATTGAACCCAAATGAAGATTCAACATGTCCCCAACCAACAGCAGACAAAGTAGCAATGTCAGGACAATGCAAGTAACATTCTTGTGCAGGAATGTGTTTTATTAGTGCAACATGGTTATGGTTTGAGCTTCAGTGGCTAACTCAAAGATCATGCATTGCACGCCACAGCTGTCTTCCTGCTTGCATGTTTACACCAGCTCCTCTACTTTTCACTTTATTATTGTGCAATGCATACTGGACTTTCAGTTCATTTAGGAAACAAACACAAATAAATTAATTTCAGGATACAGTTTGTTCCAAATTGGGTCATTGTGAAACTCTACTGGGTGACCATTAGACGTGGTATTTCTGCCACTTGGCACAGTTCAAGTTTCTACTCTGGGAGAGAAATCTTATCAATCCTTTGCACCCGTTGAAGTTGAAGAAATACGACTCGGGGTGAGAATTTGCATTTTACTGCCATAGCACTTACAAGATTCAACATGAATAATTGGTAATAAGGTTCCAGCTTTAGGGGTCTGAATGAGCTCATAAGAGAGAAAAACTAAAATAATCACAAATGAATAAACTTTAATGAATGCACATTTGATCTTCCATCTCACATATGAAATACATACATCTTATCGCTGGTCTGAACCAAACAAACAAGCATGGCATTGCTGTTGGCATTGGTTCTGTCTGAAAATCTTCAACTTTCCAACTATTTGATAACTGATTTTCAATTGTTTAGTTTATTTAGTTATTTTTTTAATAGTTCTTTTCTCAATATTTTATAATGCAACCACTTAATTTACTTTTAGGGATTGATGAATAACCTTGAATTCAGTTGAAAGTAAAAGCAGACAATCCTAAAGACCACACTGAATGACAGCCAGGAAGAGTTTGAAGAGCAGTGATTATGTTTACCTGAATGGCTTTAGAATGATAGTGTAAGGATATAATTACTAGAACTGTAACCATTCTGCAATGAACCTCAGCTGTTACTTGGTAAAAATAAATGGCACTCTAATAAGAGGTAACAGTAGGAGGCAGCTGTGTAGAGAATGCTGAGGAGTGTAATTGTGTTGATGTGAACTACAGGGTTGAGCCTCAGAGAGGAAGGTGGCTGGCTGCTATATGCGAGACTTGGCAGACTATTAATGTTGATTAACTCAGTGCTGACTATTTTATTATTTTAAAAAATATACTTAAGTGCCTTTCGCCCAAAAGACTGCTGGGATAAGTTCCAGCAACCCTTCATCGGACTAAGCGGTTAGGATAATGGATAAATGAACAGACTTTTAAGTGCAACAAATTGATTTTTAAAATTAAATTTGTGGCTCAAGTTCATTAAATGTTAAAATAAACAATGAGAGTATTCAAACAAAAAATTTTGCTGTATATTTTTTTGTGACATTATGGTTCATGGCTGCACAGTGGTGCAGTGGTTAGCACTGTGGCCTCAGCAAGAAGGTCGCTGGTTCAATCCTTGGCTGGTTTGGTCAGTGGCCTTTCTGTGTGGAGTTTGCATGTTCTCCCCGTGTATGCGTGGGTTCTCTCCGGGTACTCCGGCTTCCTCCCACCATCCAAAGACATGCATGTTAGGTTAATTGGTCACTCTAAATTGCCCCTAGGAGTGAGTGTGAGCATGAGTGTGGTTGTTCATCTCTCTGTGTGTGGCCCTGCGATGGACTGGCGAGCTGTCCAGGGTGTACCCTGCCTGTCGCCCAAAGCCGGCTGGGATAGGCTCCAGCTTCCCCGCGACCCTGAATTGGAATAAGCGGTTCGGAAAATGAATGAATGAATGAATTATGGTTCATAATATATTGTGTTTTTTAAATCAGTTGCACATCCATCCATCCATCCATTCATCCATCCATCCATCATAGTCACTCGGTCCCTCAATCCCTGTATCACAATACAATAACTCTGTTGCTCTATTACAATAGCTGCCTTAATAATCCATTTCTTTTCAAAATAATATCATATAAAAAATGTTAAAAGAATGAAACCCCCTGTTTCAGCTCTAATGCTTTGTGTAGAAAACTTATCTAATCCTTATAAGGTTCAAATATTTGTTTTAAAACAATCTCAGATGTTTATATTTATATTTATTTTTTCACAAAGACATAGCCAAAATGCTGAATCAGTGTGTGAAAAGCGAACTACATCCTTTTTGCTTCTGTAGGAACTCAGAGGATAGGTTGCAGCCAGGTGTTACTGGGGAGTGCACTCTGTTAAACAATCAGCAGCAAGTATGAGCTTCTCCGTAAAAGCACAAGTCTTGCAGTTTGTTGACGAATCTGGAGCCCATCATTCATTTATTCATTCATTCATTATCCTAACCGCCTAGTCCGATTAAGGGTCACAGGCCCATCATCCTATAGGAGAAAAAATTATTCATATGCACAAATATTTAATTCACCCAGCAGTTGTTACAGGAGTTGGCAAACTAAGGTCAGATCATATAATGCTTAGGAACTGGAAAATCCACCTTTTCTGACTGTACAGTTAACGTAATAAATGCTACTGTTCATGACAGGACAGTCAGAAAAGTCAGAACAACTATGTCTTGTTTGGAAGGTTGCTTCTTCTCTCGTGTACAGTGGTTTGCAAAGATGCAAATAAATAAACCACAAGACTTGTGAAACAGTTTCCTTGGGATGGAAGAGGCCAAAGTTGACATTTTTGGCCAGCGCACATCATCATCTATCAAGCATAGCAGTGGAGGTGCAATGATTTGGGTTTGTTTTACAGTCACATGACCTGGACACCTTGCAGCTGTTGAGTCATCTAAAAATTTGTGCGCACCAAAATATTCTGGGGTCATATGTGACGCTATAACCCATGTCTTCACTGAAGTTGGGACAATGATCCAAAACATTGCAGCAAATTTTGCACAACAGGATGCCTGGAAAAGAAAAGGAAGACGGTGTTACAATGACCCAGTCAGTGTTCGGACACGTTAGTGGGGCCTAAAGTAAGCTGTGTAGAAAAAAACCCACAAATTTCAATGCAATGAAGAAATGTTGCAAAGGAACGTGAAATAAATTCCACAATAATGTGAGACTAGCGATGACATCACAGAGATAATTATCCCTTCCATTCAATGCAGATAAAGTTGGTTGTAGTGAGCTTCATTATGGGATGTCACTTGTTATTTTCTCATGCTGCGTCTGTTTTTATTTCTTCTTTTTTTTTTTTAGTAAATAATGGCTTAATTTAATACACCATGTGTTGTTCTTTAAACCTCAGATTTACCTAAGATTAGGCACGATAAGGATCCGAGCATCTATTCCTATATGGTCATAGAGAACACCTTAAAAAAATAAAATGTGCCCTCTCACTTTCACAGGATCATAAAGTATCTTCTGCTCACAACAAGCAAGTTTTCTGTGTAAGTGTGCCATCTGTGTTTTCATGCAGTCCTGCAGCGAAGATCCCATCATAACCCTGTCTTTGTTTGAGGAGGCTGTACTGGTGGGAAAACACTTCCACATGTGAAAAGAAAATAGCATAATAATAAATGCAATATGTGTTTGAAAGTCAGTTTGGGTTTTCTAGCTCCACATCTGAGCTTACGAAAAAAAAATCCTTATTGATATATTATTGATTAGTGAAGTAAAAAATGTGGGGTTTTTTCCCCCCACACTTCTAAGAAGTTAAAAGCAAAACCACATGAAAACTACCTGTTCAGACCCCAAATAGCCTCCAAATCTCTGAAATCACGTGACCCAGTGTCCTGACATACCTGCAGATATAACCAGGACAATACAATAAAGTCCCGCGTGAGTTGACTGCAGTCAGCAGCAAGGAGGGATGAGGATGGAAAAAGAGCAGAAAGGGAGCGCTGGGGAGGACTCCCCTTCAGGCATCCGAACAAGTCTGGACTGTTCTGCAGCGGCTTGAGTTCATCTTTGCCTGCGCAGCCTCAGGACTCAGAAACAGCCTTCCCTGTGCTGACTGCGCTGCAGGGATGCAGCGGTAGGAGCTCGCTTTGTACGGGTTTCTGCTATTACCGTGTTCTTTTGGAAGCTGTGACGCTGGACACCAGGGACCGTGTTTAATAAAGTGTGGCCCCCGCAGTGCACGGAGAGCTCGGGTTGATATGCCACAGGTGGAAAGGTGTGCAGCGGCAGGCTGTGGCCCGGTGTACGGAGCAGAGATCCTCAGGTAGGATGACACATCCGCACACAGATCAGAGGGATTGCAAACCTTTTTTTTTTTTTTTTTTTTTCCTGCAATCATGCACAACCTTCAAGCTTTATTATTTCTGCTGCAGAACTTTTCATTCCCTGCTGCAAAGGTTTGGACCTTGAGCAAGTCCAGGCAGAACATCCTCTTTTTTTTTAATTTTTTTAATTTTTTTTATTTAAAGAAACGATTTTCGGCAGATATAACCAGGTCAGATCATCAGATGACAGATGATTCCTTTAAATGAATAAAGATTTACTCTTAATTTTAGCTGCATGTACGTGAAACACTGAAAACCTCTTCTGGTTTTGCAAACTTCAGTGCAAGCAGAGGACTGGACTGTACAGCCACGCTGACCTCATCTGACCTCATTTAGTGCAAGTGCATTAACAGTCACGTGAGAAAGGTATCTCTCTTCCTCCTTAGCTACAGTGCCTTGATTGATATTTCTTCATTTTAAACAAAAAACTAGCACAGATTAGCAGGTTAAAGACAAAGCAACAGTAACTATAGAGTCTGAATAGGAGCAGGATGCGGCAAAAGCTGAGATCTGAACTCAAAGACCAGTTGTTTTTTTGTGTCTTTCTGCTGTTTGTTGTGGTTGGACTCAAACAACAACAAAACATCTCCTGGGTTCTTACTTAAAATATGTGTAAACATTCTGAGGATTGGTCACTTCCTCTCTGTCTCACCTTCTCCCCTTGCGGTCTCTCTTCTCTTCTCTTCCTTCCCTGCATAGCTGCAGCTGGGCTTCATTAAGCTTTTCGATGCCACTCTGGCAGTGGCTGATTGTGGAATGATTGTGTGTGTCATCTGTGGTGGACTGTTCCAGCTGCTGCTGGTTACTGTATTCGCTTCATGTCCTCACGTTAGGATTTGAGAACAATATTTTCTTTTAATGAATGCAAAACATAAAACAACAGACCATTTGTGATTTTTGTTTGCTTTTTATTGGCTCTCTTACTATGCTTATACACCCTTCTGCACAGGAGGATTTGACTTGTCTCTGTCCATTTATGATGCTGAAAGAGATAACCCTTTGAAGATGAATGCGGCCATTTACCCGATTTGGTCCATCTGGCTTTCGTTTACGGTAATGAAAAGCTTGTGAAATGCTGAAACAGATCAGAGTGTTTCCTGAATTTTGTTCCAGCGAGGGGTCATGGAAGATTCTCACTTGCCTCTGTTTTCTAATTTTCTGTGTAGTGCGTTTGGAGAAACCAAGAATATTTAAAGTGAGTGATATCGTGCTTGACTCGTGAGGTCAGAAGCGAGTGGGTCCGTCTCAGATGGCCGTGAAGGGGGGGGGGGGGGGGGGGGGGGGGGGGGGCTCCTCTGTTCTCACTAGAAGCAGCGTAACGAGAACACAAATTCCTGTTGTGTTAATTTTAGCAGTCTTAGGTAATTCACTGTGACATCTCAACCCCACTGACCCCCTCCATCCCCTTGTCCACTCATGTCACAGTTTGTCCCTGAACTGATGTTATGCTTGGATGGGGAGGTGGGAGGGGGGCTTGGCTCTAACACTCTGTCAGACTGCAGTGGCCTGTGGCCCGCTGCCCCCCTGGGAGAATGGCATCTCTACTAAACCACAGCTCTGTGATCCTGCCTGAGCTTGCGCTGAACTTGTAGAAAAAAACCAAAACAGTTTGGTGTCTGCACGGCTTCTTTAAGCAACCCTTAATAATTCCTCATCCCTAAACAACCTTTTCCCTCTCCTCTGTTAATGCTGTTGTCCACACACGGTCTGAGCTCCTCACTTGGATCATGTTAGGGACTATGAGAGGCACTTTGCTACTGTTTCTTCAACCCTTTAACCTTGCGGTGGGGAACTCTGGTCCTCGAGAGACGGAATCCTGCAGGTTTTCCATGTTTCTCTAGTCCAGGAAACCTGATTTAAATCAAATGGATCCAGCAGCTTATCAACATGTCCACAGTGATTCATTCATTTGAAACTGGTGTGTTGGAACGGAGAGACATTAAAACCCGTGAGCTAAGGTTCTCCACCCCTGCTTTAACCCTTCTGATTGATTTCATTTCCCAGGTGGCCAGTAGCAGGTGTGCTCATGCCCACGAGCCAATTACTTAATACTTTTAAAATTCCAAGTTCAGAAGTCACACTAGAAATTAAGCGCTTAAAGATTCGGTTCATTAAATAAAACCTTTGTTTATCAGAGGTGTTTTGTTTATCAGATTAACTCGTGTTCTGTTAGCGATTACCAGGAAACATACACCAGCAGGAACGTGTGCCTGCATGCGCCACATTACGTCAGAGCTTCAAAATAGAGCTGGGTGTATTGTGGGACTGGTAGGAAGAGGTAAAAATGTGGCATCAGTGTTCTGTTTTGTACTACTTTTAAGTGTCATCTGGCATTTTAAAGACCCTCAAATCACTGCTGCCAAATTACAATCTTTTGAATAAACTAAGATGTAATTCTTCTAAACAGACCAAGAGTACAGAATGTGGTCTCAACACCTGGCTTGCTAAACCAGAAAATATGCAGCTGATTGTTGCATTCAATTTAATATAGGAAAAAGAAAAATAACATGAAAGGTAAGCTAGGCCGATGTGGTTTGTGAAGGGTAAATGGTACATAATTTCATTTTATGAGGTGGAAATGTTAAAATAAGTCAATGGAGGATGACATTTGGAACTTATTAAGCTTTGTGTGTCTATTTTAGGACACACTGCAACTGTTGGGCTTGTAAAGGAGCAAACATTTATGGTTAATTATATCCCTTTTCTTGCAAATGATGTCTGTTTATTTTCTTTTACAAAATAAGAAAGTTGTCATGCATTTTTCTTTACGGTGGGTTTCTTTAGAGTAGGCAAGTTTGTTTTGTTGTTGGGGGAAAATTAGGAAAGGGCATCTTTCAAGTCTGTGGTTTCATTCATTCATTTTCCTAACCACTTAATTCCATGACAGGTTGCGGGGAAGCTGGAGCTGATCACAGCAGTCTTTGGGCAAAAGGCAGGGTACACCCTGGACAGGTTGCAAATCCATCACAGGGCCACACAGAAACAAACAACTTCTCACACTCACAGGGAATTTAGAGTAACCAATTAGCCTAACATGTCTTTGGATGGTGGGAGGAAGCCAGAGTACCTGTAGAAAACCCATTCATACACAAGGAGAACATGCAAACTCCACATAGACCTTGCCCCAGGGCCAAGGATCGAACCAGCAACCTTCTTGCTGTGAGGCCACCCACGTAGTGCTACCCACTATGCCACTGTGCAGCTATCTGTGGTTTCAAGTATCTAAAAAATAAATGACAAACACCTTAAGTCTTATAAATGATTAAATAAAACTTGAGACAAACAAAATGAACAAAATAATTAGTTATACTGGGAAATTATTTATTTAACAAAAACTAAGGCAAAATATAGCACTTGTGTGTGTAAAACAAATGAAGTCCACGATTCAACAGCTTGTAGAATGACTTTTACTTTAATTACCATCTGTATGATGGGAGGTTGACATCAGAACTTTGATTGGGTCATTGCATTGCCTCAGATCTTTTTCTTCCTTCAGCCATATGTCTGCTGTAGCTTTGCTGCTGTGTTTGAGATCATCCCGTTGTGAAATAACAACATGTGAGGCCTCTTGAATACTATGACATTGTGGCTGATTGGATGACTGCAAGGTGCCCACGTTGTTACACCTCCACCACTGTGCACGTTGGAATGAGGTGTTTGCGGTAATGGGCAATGTTTTGTTTTTCACCAACTGTGTAGTTTTCCCTACCAAACATTTCCATTTTGGTTTATTTTGCCCAAGAAACATGCTTCCAAATGTGTTTTGGTTTGTTCAGATGCAGCTATGCAAAACAAAGTGAAAGATGTGAAAACTCAAACAAGCCAACATGCTCATATATACTGTAATGCCCCGTGCTCACAGGTAAGTAATCAGCCGACTCGGATCTCTTTGGGTTGGTTTATTAACAGCTTTAGGAACAAGAGCTGCTATTTTAGCCACAACTCGCACTGAACTAACTCACACGGTCTCACCCTCAAACTTCACAATTTCCGCTCCTCAGAGTTTACCCATCACAACGTGAGTCTCACATGAGCATAACCCCCTCATGCACAGAACAGCAGATCACAAAAGGCAAATAAGAACAATAACACTACAGCTATTACAATACTTTAACATAACTAACTACGGCCTGTAGAGTCTGAGATGTAGCTCTTGGGTATTTTGCAGCTTCACTGACCTCACCGTGAACCTGTGGGGCATCCACTCCTGGGACAATTGGGAACTCTTCCGAAGGTTTTCCACTTGTGGATAATTTTTTTCTCACGGTAGAATGATGGACTCCAGATATGTTGACGATAACCTCACAAGTGTTCTCAGATTCAATGGTAGCAAAGATCACTGCCAAGGTTTTTCCTTCTTGTCGTTGTGTTAAAACAACTGGATTTATGAGGAACTCTCTCTCACTGATGATCAATTAATCAAGTTCATAGATCAGAAATGCCTGGCTACTCCTCATCGTCTTAATTCAGAGCAGCACACTGCTTTTGCATTTTGGCTCAGGTTATGTGTTAATAAGTTATGGCATGTAATATTTCATGTCATATGGTTCATATATTCATGTCGTGTTTAAACTAACAACATGTTTAATAAGTGAGCGTCAGAGATGCTGCTGGTGAATTGCTCCCATAGAGCTGTGTAACTAAGCTTTGTCAAAAATGTTCCCACCCTATATACCAGCTACTAGAAACATTTTACTGTTTTGTGCATAATGAATGGACATGCAGGTGATTCATTTAGTCTTTTTCTTTTTTTTTTTTTTTTTTTTAAAAAAAACCTTACGAGCCAGTAAACCTGACAATTTCCAGGAGTCTGATTCATTATTAAGAGGCAGCAGGTTCTAAACTTAATGAAGATTGACAGTGAAAACTGATTATCTGTATGGAAAATGAGGTTGTAAGTATTTATAAAGTAGAAGTAAGTGCATCCAATTGTATTGTTAGAATAACCTGGGTCAAAGTTAAAGAGGTGTTTTGCTTGTGGTGGAGGTTATCAAGCCTGTCAGCGCGTACATCTGTCTTTCATGTGGTTTCTTTCTGACACGATCTGTGTGACCTTTGGTCTGGTTTCTGTCAGTTATCCAAACCATGAAACGTTCTTTGCATTCCCGTATAGGTGCTGTCTGCTGTTGTCCTGTGGATCTCACATATACATTTGGTTTTATCTACTAATACGGCCTCTTGTGGTTTTTTTTCATCACATATAAACGCCATGGCTCTACACAGTAAGTTCAGATGTGGATGTTTCAACATCTGTTAGGTGTTTTCAGTGGCCTCTGTGCCATATTTCCCTGTTATTAAAATGTGAAGGTGAAACATCACAGCATCACTGTGTGCAAATGAAGCCTCATAAAAAAAGCTGTATCACATAAACAGGAGGTACATGTCAGATTTTAAGGTAGTAAACTAGTCATTTGACACTAATAATGGTTCAACCCTTTCATGCATAGTGGCCATATAGTGGACACCTATTTACAAACTTTTTTCTTGCATATCCATGAACAAGGATGGTATTTTTTGTAAATAAACTGCTTCAGTAGAGTAATCCAATATGTTTCCACTCACTGGAGAATAAATAAATTTATGATATACCTGAACAGAATGTAATTACGCAAGTTTGCCTTTACGATAAATAGGAAAAGAATGATACAACTATATTCTATAGAGAATTTGTGATTATATATTATTTTATAAATTTATTCTAGAATACAAAAAGAATCATTCAGAAATCCAAATAAATTCTAAATATCACAATTAAACAAAAAAACTATCATTGCGTTTGTCTGTAGAGGTAAAATAATGTATTTTAAAATTGTTGCATTGTTTTTCTTTTATTAATTCATGCATGGAAGGGTTAAATAAAAAAAGATGGATTTCATGAACTTTACAAAGTCACAAAACAGATAATCAGATTTAGTGCTGATACAAAGCTGGTTGTCGTGGTTATTAAAGAAATAATATTTGGGTACTGTTGCATTTTACTTTTGTCTCTCTCATGTGAGTTCAGTGGTTATTTAATATCTTAGAAAGAGAAAACAACACACTGAAACAGCCATATATTTAAATTTATTTGTTCATAATTCGCCCTGTGCTGGACTGGTAACCTGTCTATGCAAGATGTGCCCTGACTCTCATCTGATGATTGCTGGCTCCAGCTTCCGACCCTTAGTCGGACTAAATGTTTAAGATGATCCACAAATTAATGAATGCTCATATTTCAATGCTGCAGATCAGGTTTATTTACCAGTAAATTAAGGATTATTAACACAGAGATAATGTCATAAATGGTTATGCTGAAATGTGATGATATTTCCCAAGGTTTCATCTTTGAAGTCATTATTCAAGGTAATATTAATTGCTTGTGAATCACTTCTCAGCCTTATTTAATAGTTTTCTAATTAGTAATTAGGAATATGCCTCACATCAGAAAGGGCAAAGATGGACAAGAATGTCGTTATTAGTCGATAATAAATTGCATTAAAAAGCCACAGATATACTGAAGCCATGGCTGCATGTTAAAATAAGTAATTATTGTGAAAGCTTCAGTTATAGGGGTTACAGGGTTCTTCCCAGTTGGCAGCAGAAATAAATGTGTGGCACGATTATTGTACCAGAAGAGAGAGCAGTTATGTGAATCTGAATAAATGCGGCTTCTTTAATTTGCTTGAGAATCTTGTGTTTTGATCATATTCTACTTTAATAATTATGTCATCGAAGTGATCCAAATCTCTGAACATACAAGAGCAACTACAGCTGGGAGCAGAAGCAGACTATATATAGTAACAGAGAGATCAGTTTGTTGTCAGACAGACTTGTAGAACATGGAAACATGTTGAAAGCTATAAGGCCAGCAGGCAGGATATCAAAGATGCAGTGTGAGCAGGTACAGGCAGGAACAATGACTACATCTGTGAGAAAACATAGACAATCTGACAAATAACACTGAACAACCCAACATTTGCTGTGGAGCCTATTACTAATGAGTTACAGCGGAAGACAAAAGTGCTGAGATCACAAAAGAAACTGCTCTTTCATTAGTGGTGACTCTTAAACAGCTACAGGCTGGGACATTTTTATCCAAGGAACTGTGGTTACAGGACTTTGGACTAATATGTTGGAGGAAAAAGTACAAAATCTAAAATAATTAATAATGTTTGCTTGCAGAGATTTGTATCTTTAAAAAGTTCATTTTTTCTTCTTTGTGTCCAGGTTGTGAAGATGTGGAGCTGGGTTTTCACTGTAACGGTTCTGCTGTCCTGCATTAAACAGGCTGAAGCTCAGGGTAAAATGCTGATTTCATTTTTCACTCTTCCTCTGCCAGGAGATCTAAATCTTGATACAGAAGTTGTGTCAGAGTTCATGAACATCATGCTGTGAAACTCATTAGCAAATATGCACTAAGAAGTAGACTATACAGTGTTTTCTTGTAGACTTGTAAAAAAAAAAAAATACAGTTTTTTGTTCCCTTTATTAACATTATGCTCTGGTGAAGGAGTGTCTCCTCCATCATGCTACAGCACCATGCTTGTCTGACTCACCTTTGCTTAGAGGGAGATGTACTTCACAGCTGCTATGATCAAAAACAAAAAGCTGAGTCTGCTTGAGCAGAAATCAAAACAATATCTATAACAAATGGTTGCAAATGAGTGATTGCAGCATGCCTTTAAATGTTTTGGACGAACTGGAGGGGACATGATGGAGTAGGCACCTAAATCTCTTGCTACAGTGCTGATGTTAGCAGTAGTCTAAGCTAGGGATGTTCCAATACCACTTTTTTCTGTCCAGTGACAATTCCATCACCTGATGGTTGGGCATCTGCTAATATCGAGCCCTGATCTGATATCTGAGTTATTCTATTAGGAGGTCTATTGAATGTATCATTTAAACTAGGGCTGCACGATTATGACCAAAATAATAATCACGATTATTTTGAGCAATATTGTAATCACGATTATTAATCACAACCATTCATTGTGTCTGGAAAAATATGTATTTTTAATACACCATTTGTAAACAATCTACCTGGCAACTCTACATTACTCTCATAAGTCTAAAACTTGTTACATCCTCCACAAGAAGCTTTGTCTGAAGCCGGGGTGGATCAATGTGGACGGCGATGTCTGCTTTTTGTGCAGTGAAGCTCATTATTTCATATTTAACGAGCAACTTCGTCCCGTGCAGGGCACGTTGTGCACATAGCGGAGTTTGTGTATTTTAATGACACATTTTGTAAAAGTGTTTATATTTTTTACCACCTCGATCAGCTGTTTAATCAAAACTATCCGTTTTACCTACAACAGGAAAAATGCGGACCTCAAATGTCCAACCAATCCAACGATACTTAACTAGCTGCTGGTAAAAGATGTGCGCGCTCGGCAGTTAGGCAGCTTAATGAAGCCTTAACCACGTGTTCGCCCCCTGGTGGTTGGCAGACGACTGGTTGAGAATTGTGGGATCAAAGACGCATGCAGCAGAGCTCGCGTTTTGAATGTAAATATCATTGATGATCAGGTTTGTTTAATTGTGGCCACCAAAATCGTAATCACCATCAAAATCTGATTAATTGTGCAGCCCTTTAAACACATTATATTTATTACAGAATTTGACATGATGTTGTTGTTAAAGGCCTAGCATAGCTAATAAATCCTAAACTGTTGTTACTGTAGTGACTTTCTGCCTTCCTTGGGGAATTTCTCACATATATTAAAAATATTTGCTTGTTTATGTTGTTGCTGCAGTTTATTGTGCTTTTCCTTTAAGCTGACAAACGCCTCGTACTCTTTCACATGATGGGAGCCCTAATTCTTTATAAAGGTGCTAGTGTTTGATTTGGCAGCATTCGTGCCATCCAGCTTCATCCAGCTACATATCAGGCATTTTGCTGTTTTGCTAATGGAGTTTACAAATGGCTAATAATGCCAAATTGCTGACATATTGCTAATCCTTAATGTTAGCACAACAGCAACTCATGCAGCTGCTTCTCTGCCTGCCAACTCAAAGCAATCATCACATAACATTGTGTGTCTGTGTGTGGTGGTGTTGGGCAGAAATAAAAAAGATTCTGTTTCTGTGGTGTTGGATGGTGTTTAGACAGAAATACTTGATTCTGTTTTTCTGACTTTTGGCAATATCAGCGAGTATTTCCAATGCTAATTGATCAGCCCAACTCCAGTCTGAGTGTCCACGCTGACCAGAATGCAGTTTCTGTATCATCCTGATCGGCCAGTTGGTATTGGTTTGGAGCAGAACTGGTGCTCCCAGTGCCATCTACAGAATTCTTCCTTTTAATCCATGCTTGGAAGTTTGTTTCATTTGAACTCCAGCTATTAGCAAGGTATAGTAAGTAGTTTAAACAGCTCAATTCAGAAATGAAACAAAGCTTCTTCTGAACTTAACTAATTAGTCGAAGAGGTGTGTGTAGATTGAAATTCGCTCAGTTTTACACAACTTAACTAATCTTGTGTTTGCAACTTTTAATTGAAAAGAGAGAGTCTCTTTTGTGATTATAGAATAAAAAAAAGGTGAAAAACATCACACACCCTGTAACCGCCTTGCGGCGTTGGACACGCTCAGCCAGTTGTTGCCTACTTGGTCACATGGTGAAATTTGTAAAGTTAAATACTTCATGTCAGATTTTGGTTTATTTAGGTTGAATCTTCCTAATGAATTTCTACCACTGGCACCTAAATCCCAATCCATTTGAAGACACCAAATGCTTTGTATGTTTTATGTTTTTGTCTTATATATAAATTCATTTATGAGCTCTTGTTTATTGTCCATCACTTTTCAGGCAGATGTAATAATGTGCAAGCTGCCGATATTGTCTTCCTGATTGATGGTTCCTCCAGCATTGGCCGAGCAAACTTCCTGCAGGTTAAGGGCTTCATAGCAGGCATTGTAAAACCTTTTGCAAGCGTCGTCAGCGAGTCAGGGATTCGCTTTGGGGCTGTACAGTACAGCGACACATCAAGGTGATTGACAAGATTGATTTTTGCCTCATTCACGACTCTACTGCTGTGGCACGATGATCTAATCATGTACTATATACTCTTTCTCCAGGGTTGAGTTCACTTTCAATGCATACACAAACGGCACTGAGCTTGTCAACGTGGTGCAGAATCTAAACTATAAAGGTGGAAACACACGAACTGGAGCTGGTCTCAAGTTTGTTGCAGACAACTTCTTCAACCCTGCTTCCAGTCGGGGTGTCCCAAAGGTCTAAAGGCCATTTTATGGTGTTTTGTCATGGCATACATTGTGTTGCTTATTTCACAACAAACTGCTGAAGTCACTAATCCTTCCTGTGGGCTCTCTTCTTTTATTCAGGTGACTATCCTGATCACAGATGGAAAATCACAGGACGATGTGCAGGAGCCAGCACAGAAGCTGCGCAGTCAGGGAGTCAGTGTCTTTGCAGTTGGTAGGTGCTTTTTATGAGAAATCTCTCATGAAATAAATAATATCTATCTATCTATCTATCTATCTATCTATCTATCTATCTATCTATCTATCTATCTATCTATCTATCTATCTATCTATCTATCTATCTATCTATCTATCTATCTATCTATCTATCTATCTATCTATCTATCTATCTATCCATTTATCTATATATCTATCTATGCACAGAAAGCGTTTACAGAGATATGTATGTACTGTATATATATGTATGTATGTATGTATGTGTGTGTGCATATACAATTTTTCACTGACTTTTTTTTTTTTTTAAATTTTTTTTTATTTAGGTATAAAGAGTGCAGACAGGAATGAATTGGCTCAGATTTCCTCGCAGCCCAGCGGCGATTTCACCTCCTTTGTTGGGGACTTTAAACTTCTGAACACACTTCTTCCTCTTGTAAGTCCTCGAGTGTGTTCAGTAACTGGAGGCGTCTACGTAAGCGATGGTACGGTCACATTAGAACCTAAATCAGATTTACAGATGTGTCTCATATAGGATTATAACCGTATTCATGTGTTATTATGTTATTACCTCCTGCTCTCCTCTCAGAGGCGTTTTCTGGTCCATCTAACATCCAGTTTACTGGCCAAACGACTGACTCGCTCAGGTTTCGCTGGAATCCCGCTGGGGGTCCTGTGAGTGGTTATGCCATTCAGTATGTGCCGCTCTCTGGCTTGGGTCAGCCAATTGTAACAGAATTGCGTCAGGTGAGTCCAGGTTTTAAAGGATATCACATGCAGATGAAGATCAGCATGTGTATGAACCAGACTGAGGTAGTTAGTTATCATTTTCTCAGCCAAATTCCTTTCTACTTGAGTAAAAACATGTCTGATGGGTGGATCCTCTTTAATGTAGATACTGTTGACTGAAGTGCTGCATACTGAAGGGAAGTGCTACTTGGCAGGCATGATTATGGTTGACCGTTTACAACAATTATATTTCTTCTCTTTTTGCAGACCACTGTCCCGGCTAGTCAGAGGTCTTTCACTGCACGAGATCTTAGGTCGGGAACAGACTATCTGGTAACAGTAATCACTCAGTACCCCAACAGTGTGGGAGAGTCTTCTTCTGCCAAGCAGCGAACCAGTGCGTAAAATAAAGAGAGACGATGACAGCTGAGAGAAAACTGCCAAAACAGTACAGCAACCTCTCACGTTTTTTCTGCTCGTACAGGATCATTGCCAGGTGTCTCCAGTCTACGCTTGCTTCAGGCAAGCTTCTTCTCGCTGTCTGTGGGATGGGATCAGCCTTCATCGCCTGTCCAAGGCTACAGGATTACCTATGGACCACGAGGTCGGTACTCTCCCATATCTCTATCTGCTTTCCGTCGGCACCGATGTGTCTTTCTCGCTTTTTTCTGCCTCTCAGCTGACATGTGCATTGGAGTTTTAAAGGTCCCATTTGATGCAAATTTCTCTTTCTATAGGTTTTTTTAACAGGCATATGTGTCCACATAGCCTGTGTATGAGGCCCAAAAACAAGACAATTCTGTCACCTCTTTCATTAGTTTGCTCCACTTTTTACCTAATGTGTGCTCCAATGAGTCTGAGATCTATCCCTTTGTGACCTCAAGAAAGGAATGAACCACTCCCCCTGGTAGTAGATACCGCCATTGTCCTGCCCCCCCGGCTGGCTGAGCGTGCTCTCTTAACTGACCGAGTGGGCCCTAGCAAAAGCAGCATCCCGGCTCTGAGAAGGATGTTGGGTGGGTGTGGACAGGCACCGCTCATTTAAAAGGTTCAGACACAGAAACAGCTCCTTCTCAGTAGAAATCACTAGAGCCACTTTTGGAATGGCTGAAATTAAAGACCAAGGATGAATGCAGATTAAAACACTTTTGAAAAGAATGTTGTTTCACATCTGTATTCATGTGAAATTGTTGGGAAAAGTTCATAATGGGACCTTTAACGTGCAAATAAAAATAAAATTGAAAAATGAAGGCAGAATGAAAGATGTCAGTAACGCTGAAGGACAGATGTTAATATAGACAATAACACTTAACTTGGTGGCAAGTTAGAACCTTGTCAAGAATGTGTAGCAGTTTAGACTGAGTATGATGAACATGAGCTTCTCTAACACCTAAATCCCCCCAGGCACCGACTGTATGTAAGGATTTTTATTGCCTCAATCATTCTCTTAAATATCACAAACATGTATCTTCACTGGCTGGCAAATCAGACCATCTGAGAAGACTTTAACCTGTATTAAGAAGTGCCAGTAATCTTATCCTTGCATTTTTTTAAAGACAGGGTGTGTCAAGCGACCTGGGTGATTGCGCCATGATTCAGGAGAGAAAAGTGGCCCCTGAGGGCTGATATAATTTTTCCCAGTGAACATGTGGCAAGAATGCCAGTCTCAGCTCTTTGCCAGAAGATTCTCACACTAGGCTCATCCTCTGGCTTGTATGAGACGAATTGCAATTGGAATGTATTCATACACTTCCAAGTTTTCTGATTCATCTTAAAATAGATTTGATTCATCCTCTTTTTAGTGATTCATCCCCTTTTTAGTCTGCATGAACTTCTTAATAATGGAGAAAGATCAAGTCAGGCTGTGTTAACAAAAAGAGAAACTTTTCTTGAATCCGGACTTCTTCTTCTGCATTCTGTTGGCGTCTTTGGTTAGTTTTGGCAGCACTGAGACATGGTATGTGCCTTACCTAATCACATTCAGTAAATTCACTTACCTACGAGTTAACCCACTAATCTCAACAACTACTTACACAGGAGAAAATGAGAAAAGTTTAACCGAAACTCTTTGTAAAGAGTCTGAAATCTGAAGATATTTCCATTTGTTAAGCTTCTTAGAGTCAACTGTTTTTATCTTTTCATTCAGGAGTCTTATGTGTAAGCTGTTATTAATTATAATAGCTTAAACACAAGACTTATCTTATACTGTATTGCAATAAAATTATTGCAAAACAGTATAAGATAAACAAATAAAAACAAAATAAATTGTGGAAATGACTAATAAAACTTTCCTGTTAAATACGGACTGTGTATATCCTGTAAAAGCTGATGGAATGCTTCTACCTGTTCCTGTTGAGGTGGAGACAAGTGTATCTCTAACAGTGATAATCCATACAAACCAGTTTGATGCAGACATCCACATGCAGGATATGCACATCTTTGCTCAGAAAGCCTCAGACTCATCAGACATTCAAAGGCAGAGAACTCGCTGAAGTCTGCTATCGAGTCATATTTTAAACTATGCCGAATGTTCATTTTTTGCCAGATGATGCTGCAGTGGGTTTTTTCATGGTCTTAGCTCATGAGCTGACCTTCCACATGTCCTTCACACTCATTTGCTCTATCTGCTGAGTAGGTCAGCCAACATATCAGCTGCTGGAGCAGTCCCTGTCTGCAGAGACCACAACTGTCACCTTGGAGTCTCTTCAGCCTGACACAGAGTATGTCATCAACCTTTACCCCTTGTTTCCCCGAAATGCTGCCTCTCCATCCATCCTCAACGCTCGCACATGTGAGTTGATCATCTATAACAATGCCTTAAGCATTTTTGCTTGACTGTGATGAATGTTTGCAGTCTGATTGGCTATACTGGTGAGCAGAGTGTAATTCAGTGTTATGTTTACCAGTAAATTCACAGTAATCAATGCTACTTCAGCTGATAAAGTTTGTGTATAATGATACTGTTGCGGCTTGTTGTGAATGGCTTTCAGTAATATTATCAAACATTAGCGACGTCCTCATGTGTATTTTTTTGTGTTAGTGCGCCTGGAGGCAGTGCAGCAGCTGTCAGTGGAGACGGTGTCAGAGGGCAGCGTTCGTGTACGATGGAGAGGTGTCAGTGGTGCACAAGCATACCGTTTGGTTTGGGGGCCGTTTACAGGTCAGAATAAAACAAAAATAAAACGACATCTTGTACTTTTGATAGTGGTCCTTTTTTAATAAACGCTTTTCTTTTGAAAAGGCCGTAACGTTGAGACTGTGGAGGTTGCTGGCGACAGTGAGTTCTACATTTTGTCCAGGCTGCTGCCAGATACTGAATACATTGTCACCATCATCCCGCTCTATGAGCGCAACACAGAGGGCCCTGTAGCAACAGCCAGATTTAAAATAGGTAAGTGTGTTTTCAGTCGTTTTCCACAAACATGATGACACTCCAGCTGCTATTAGGCCACAGGTCAGGTACATCCTGGTACCTGGTACAGGCTGCCAGCCCATCACAGGGTCAACACAAATGAGACAAACAACCACCCACCTCCTAGGGTTCATTTAAAATCATTAGTTGAACTAACATGCAGGTATTTGGACTGTGTGAGGAAGGCAGAATATCCTGTGAGAACACACACATGCACAGACAGAACATGCAAACTCCACACCGAGGCGCTTCAGTCAAGTGTTGAACCTTCTTGCTGTGAGGTGGCTGTACTAACCCCTACTAATGAACCCTTTTGTGTTTACGCTGCATATTCATTTTCTGCAATTTAATGCTTCTCTAAAGGAAAAATGCAAAATGTCAGTGACAATAATTGTAGCAGGTTTGCTACAGAGATTTACAGCAATCTTCTCCACTGTTTGTTTCTCTTCTGAAAAGCCTCCACATGTTATGTTTAGGTCTGTTTGGGAATGTTTTAGGCACACCTACCTACCTTTGTATACACACACACACACACACTCACACACACACACACACACACACACACACACACGGACATACGCGCACATACCATGTGGCTATCATGAGTAATACCCATATTGTGTTGGTGGTGTTATTTGACTGAAGTGTGAGTCACTGCAGGGGCCCTGAGCAGAGCAGAGAGCTGCCTGGAATGCCTGACAGCTTTGTGGACAAATTTCTGCTATGAGAAGAAGTAACATGTAAACAGAGCTTGACGTAGTCCACCACAGTAACCTAAACTTTGCCTGGCTTCTTTTATATTTATTTGCTGTTGTGCAGACCAGCAGAAACACTTGTTTGATGTCTGCGTGTTTGACTGCTTTTCATTCCGAAAGGAAAAAACACTGACTTTTTTTAGGTTGTCAGTGAATATCAAACAAAAAGAAAACACCAATATTCATTTAGTTATACATAACTTTTATGTCATTTTATTGATATATTTATCAAAACCAATAATCTTTTTATCTTTAACAGACTGGAAGCCCAACATGTTGCAAACCTTCCTCTGTAGCTCCTTAAGGCAACCATTCAATGAAAATAAAGCACTATAACGTGTGAAGTCACTATTATAACTTCTAACTTTATCTTCTTAAGCGGCCATTTGTCATTTTTCATCTTCCTGTCTTTTTTTTCTTTAACCGCTGAATGTCATACTAGACAATTGATTTTTTTTCCGCCTCAGATGTGAACTCAGATACAAGAAAAGACCTGTCAGCATCAGAGAGAAAGTATTTGTCTGGCAAAGCCGACTTGGATAATCATTAGTTGTCCACTTTCCTCCCAGCCTCAGAGCATGGGTGTGGATTTGTGTCTAAAATGAAATATTTCTTTGGGTTTTAATCAATTTCACTTTGGTACATGGACAGAATATTGTAACACATTCCTCAACCCTTAAAAAAAATCACCCAAGTTTTGGCAGGAATTTGTTCAACTTGTATGCATAAACATTTTGTTACTGTGACTATTTATACAAAAGAAGCACAAAACGCTGCTCTTTGTGCCCATCAACACACTTGCAGTATAATTTTGTAATTAATGCAAGTATTTTCTCAAACAAATCCAAAACTCTAATATAATACTTACGCCCCCCAAAGTTTAGTGTGTAGTGTCTCAAATAAACTTGATGAAAACCATCACAGCTTTTAGTCATTTTCATGTAAAGTTTTGTGTCAGTGTTGAACTGTAAGATAAACCTGCAGGGTTTTATGTAATGATATATTAAAGTTATTTACTTGACTTGAACTGCTTACACTTGCATAAAACAAAAGTAAGGAGAGGCGCTCTCATACCGTTAGAATGTATGTCTCTGCACCTTTAATGGAGTGTGTGTCGGCTGCAGTTTATCGTTGTCGTCATTAAACAGAAGAAATTTACATCAACCAATAAACTGCTGAATACAGATAGAAATGTTGTCTTATGATGTGTTCTTCTCAGAGCGTCAGGAGGAGCAGGTCCTCAGAGCAACGACCATCAGCCCGACTTCAATCCGCCTCAACTGGAGACTCATTCAGTCTTCTCGGGGATACCGTCTGGAGTGGAGGGAAGGGGAAGGTCAGATCAGCATCTGACATGGATGCTTACACATTTATTTGTCACTCAAAAGCATAATAACACTTATATTTCTTTGGAAACACGCCAGGCTGTGTAGTCCTGAATGATCACGTAGACAACCGAAAATATCTCCTGAATGGTGGTAATTTCATACATCAACATGTGATTTGAATTATTTATTATGTTTAAAGATACTCAGGCAAGCTATATCATTTGATCCCAAGTCTCTCTGTCATGCATGCAGAATCCCTAAGCTTGTGCTCAGTTACTGTTTAAGTTATTGATTTCTAAAGTTTTACGCTTGGAGCTAAATTTCTGCATATTTGAAATTCTTTTCAAGGCTTTTTATTACTCTTTTTTTCCCCTCTGGACTGAGTTGAAAATGGCATCAAACATGCATTAAGCCCAAAGGGTCTTTTTTCAACTGAACTGCACAGTTTTGAACAGCAATAAGCAGTTATTCACCAGGAAAGGAAAAAAAAAAAACACATACTGTTTATGCAATTACTGTACTATCTATATTTTTTGCAACAGCTGTTCAGCTAATATTTAGTATTATTTTAACAGCTGTTAAAATTAGGTTCCTAATGAGGTTTAGGAAGAATAGCAAAAATAATCAAATAAAACTCACAGGTCCATACTATAAATATTTTTTGACTCAAGCTTCAGGGGGTGTTTTTGCGTGCTGCGAACGTCTTCATTAAACTTATCATTGGTTTTTTTTTTTTTTTACATTACCTAAACTGGAAAGGGAGGATATTCAATGCTGCAGTGATCCTGATTTTAACACAAATAGATTGAATCCTGAAAGTACTTTAATATTCAGTCTACTTTAATGAGTTTAAAATATTAAAACTATTTGGGAGGTGATGAATATAAACCATCTGATCCTGGAGTATTGTTTTTTTCCCCCACAGGAAACCGGGCAGAAAGCCTGTCCTTTCCTAGAGGCACCACTAGCTATGAGCTAACAGGTCTACAAGCCAACACAGAATACCTCATCACTCTGTACACCCTGTTTGATGGCCGTGAGGAGGCGACACCAGTCTCCACCACATCAAGAGGTCAGCCAGAAGCTTCTGGATGGATTCATTATTAATACATAAATAAGGTTACTTATGCTTGCAACAATTTATCATGAGTGCCTTCACCTTGTGATGATGCAGAAGAGCAGCCAGTGGGAAAGGTGTCCAACCTGAGAGTGGTGGAGTCTCTGGGCAGCACAGTTCGACTTGGCTGGACGGGTGTAGTTGGAGCCACACAGTATCGAGTCGTCATCTTGAGCACAGAGGGTACACAGATAACTCTCATTATTTTATGTTTATGTTTTCATTTCCGTCAGTCCTGTGTGAATATTAACATGTTGTGGATGCTACGTCTGGGTACCTGTTAGTGGGAACAGAGAAAATCCGAGTCATCCCTGGAAACCAGACGACCCTTGACCTCAGAGATCTGATTGTGGGAGTGTCGTATGGTGTCAGTGTCACGGCGCTGGTGGGAGAAAATGAAGGAGAAACGGTTACGGTCTACATCAAACCAGGTGAGATGAGCAAGGGTTTGGTGTTTCGCATGTATCCGTTACTTCTTTTTTCACTCTGATATTCTCAGGACATTTTTATCAGTACCTAAAGAACAACAACCAAAGCTGCTGTGTGTTCACTGGTACTTTACATGTCTGGAAACATTACCAAACGGGCAGCACTGGTTAGCGCTGTGGCCTCACAGCAAGACGGTCACTGGTTCGAGCCTCAACTGTGGGGGAGAATTGAATGATAGCCTTTCTATGTGGAGTTCATCTGAATGAAAACATGAATGTTAGGTTAATTGGTTTGTCTAAGTTGGTTGTCTCTCTGTGTTGGCCCTGTGATGGACTGGGACATGTCCAGGGTGTACCCTGCCTCTCACCCAGTGATTGCTGGGATAGGCTCCAGCTTCCCCGCGACAGTTAATCAGGACTAAGCGGTTCAGAAAATGAATGACACTACCAAGTACAGATGTTAATTACATTTGGAATAGTTGTAAGAGAGTGTAGTGCTATTTTTTTCCTGTCACATTTGTCATTTCTCTCTTTTTATTGCAGAACAAGGTGCAGGCAGAGTAACCAATCTCAGAGTAACAAACGCAAACAGTCGGAGAATACGAATCGCCTGGGAAAGTGTAACCGGGGCAACAGGGTACAGAGTTACTTGGAGACAAGGCAATGGTAAGTGTTAAAGTCTGTCCTCTGTTTAAATTAGCTTTTTTTTTTCAGTTCTTATTTTTTGTTCACTTTTACAAACCCTATCATATCTATATTTGGATATTTGTTCTAAATTTTAATCTGCATTTGGAGTATTTTATGAATATTTCTGCTGATGCTGATGCAGGTGCAGAACAGTCCCGTGTACTGGGAGCAGAGGTCACTTCCTTTACCATAGATGGCCTGCAGCCTGATGAGGGCTTGGTAGTTGGTGTTGCAGTTGTTGTTGATCAGCGTGTTGGAGAAGCGGTCACACTTTCTGCACGCACTAATCCTTCCAATGGAGCATTACAAGGCCTTCGCATCACTGATGTTTCAGCTCAGAGGATACGCATCGCATGGTCGGTTTCGTCTAGGGCAACTGGATATAAGATCACTTGGCGTCGTGATGATGGTAAGGAATGATTTGTTTTAAAAGTACGACAGCAATAAAGTGTATCCAAATACACAAGTGTAGCATTGAACCGTACTGTTGCAGTCAGATGTTGTGCGATGTTTTGAAGGAGTTGAAACGACTCGGACGGTAGCTGCGGATGTTTCTTCCTACACCATTGATGGGCTGCAGGGCAACGCAGCTTACACTGTGGAAGTTTCTGCTTTGATTGGCTCTCGAGAGGGAACTCCCTCTACTCTGAATGTTAGGACAGGTATGTTACTGAATACTTCAAGTGATTACTGCTGTTAAGAGCATCTTTGCTGCCAAAACAATCTGCTGTAAAAACAACCAAATATTGTCCTGTTCTGACTGGCAGAATCAGATCAGTCAGTTATTGGGTCTGTGACGTCACTGCAAATCCAGGAGACCCGAGGAGAGGTCGTCCGGGTCACTTGGGTCGGTGTGCAGGGAGCAACAGCATACCGTGTGTCTTGGAGGAGAACCGATGGTACGTTTTTGTTTTTTTGTTCTTTTTTTCCAAACTTTGATCCATCATCTTATCCAGAATCAAACCTTAAAATAATTTGAAGTAAACTCATAACTATGCTGCACGCCTGTACACTCAGATCAGCCCTGTTCTTTACAAGTCTCACTTGATTTCCATACATTCTGGATTGGTATAAAATCCTTCTCTTCACCCTGAAACCCTCCTTTAACCAGTCATTTAACTGACCATCTCCACCACTACACTGCTTCCTGTGATCTGCTCGACTCTAACGCCAAACTCCTTGTTACAAAGCAACAGACTGGGGTCAACAGAGTTGCCTCTCCCTAAACAGATCCAAGACTGAACTGGATATCTCCTGGATCTTGTGTGATGTGTTCTTTCATTTTTGTTTCTTATATAAGCTTGATAAGCTATTCTTATCAATATTAATAACTGATTTCCGTAAAGTTCTTCTGGACAAGCAAACTCTTTAACATAATAACAGAGATATAAAATCAAGTACAACCATTTTAAACATAAACAACATCAGGAGAAAATTGGGCAGCATCAATTAAATTCTGGCTAAACCAGAAAGCAGGGGACAAGACAGCAACAGATGTTCATCAGACAATACTAAAGACTCTCGGAAGAGGAAAAGTTTTAAAGAAGGATTTAAAGGTGTTTGTGTTGGTGCTTTAGTTCTGGTTTCCTGTTTTATTTTGTAGTTTTCTTCCCCTGTGTTTTGTTGTCCATTTTGCTTCCTGTTAATTAGCTCACCTGATTTTAATTTTCTGATTCAGTTCACCTGTTCTCCGTTACTCCCTCTGGGTATTTATACTCCTCAGCTGCACTTTTGTTTGTCTGGTTTGTTGTGTTTGTCTGTAGTTGTCTGTTTCGGCTCCTTCCTGTCTTCTTTTCAGTTTAATTTGAGGATTAAAACCTTGTTCCTGCAAATTGCCCTTCTCCTTCCGTTCAGTCCCCACACCTCCACGAGCCATGACAGATATTAGGAGATGTTGCAAGTGAGAGCAATGGGTAATAGGTTTCCCAAGATGGGGAGTCTAATTGGGAAAGAGCCTGATGTCCCTTTGACACAAACTGTGATCTGGGAATAATTAGGAAGTTATCAGAGGATCTCAGTGCTCTGAAGGGAACATGTCAGGCCAGTAAGTTGGAGATGTATATCAGGGCAGGGTAAGCTTTTAAAGGTGAGCAGTAAGATTTAGAAATCAGTATGAAAACCAGCAATTTTTGGTCCAAGATAAGCCATTAGAAATAAGGCCTTTACTTTCATGTAAAATAATCATCTTTAAGCTGCATGTTTTTATTTAAACCTGCTCTGTTCTGCTTTAGGCGGTGAAGAGAGGAGTCAGCTGGTGGGTGGGGATGTCACGGCAGTGGAACTGAACCAGCTTGACCCTGGAGCCCAGTATGAGGTTCAGGTCATGGCTCTAGTGCAAAACAGAGAAGGAACCCCTGTCTCTGTCAGAGTCACCACACGTAAGTCCTGGTTTTCTGTTCGCAGATCTGCCAGTCTTGAAATTGTTTCAAATGTACTTTTGTTACAAAGCCCCCCCCCCCATACATAAGCTGAGGCATGGGGCCGTAAGAATTTTACACATGTCGAATTTAGCCTTAAATAACCTCCTGCATACTAAACACTCTGACTGTGTGAACTAAATGAAGCTCCTAAATGTAGCAAATAGTCAAAGTTCTGGTCCTGCAAGTTATAAATATCTTAAATGTCTGTCTCCATGTGTGCAGCTAGTTATAATACCCCACCACCTTCCCCACCTACCACTACTTTAAGAGTAGCAGAGGTTACTCAGAATTCTGTGCGGCTTGACTGGACTGCTCTTCCGGGTGCTACTGGTTACATTCTGCGCTGGAAAGATGAGACAGGTGGAACTTTTTTTTTTCTTTTCCTTTTTTTTTTTGTTTGTCCATACCCTCACAGCTGATCATTTTAACTGTAAATATTTCTCAGATAATGGTCGAGGCTTGTCTGTCACACTGCCTCCCTCATCCACCTCTTACCTGGTGACGGGGCTGCGTTTGGGCCGACGTTACAGGTTCATCATACAGCCCACCTTTGTCAACAGACTGGGAAAGGACATCTTTGTAGATGGACGCACTGGTAACCCTTACATGGGCTTTTTCAAGCGATTTTCACAACAAACAACCTGTTATTTATTCATCCTTTGCAAACTACTTTGTCCTCAGTGTGTGTGGATGGACGTCTGGATGTGGTGTTTGTGGTGCCTGCATCCACCGATCGAATTGGCATTGCAAGACCGCTGCGTGAGCTCATCACAAGTGTAGCTGGGTCACTCGCCACTATTGGACCCCGTGACTCGCAGGTACGATTGGCAGCATATGGCCAGATGGAAAACTGACAGCTGTAAGATGCTGCAGGCACGGCTGCGTTTTTCTATCCACCAACACTGTGGTTGTTTTGTCAGGTGGGGATCGTGGTTTATGGCTTTAGACCCAAAATATGGTTCCTGCTCAGTCATCACAGCAGTTCGGACACATTGTTCCAAGAGATCCAGTCCACACCATTTGATGAAAGCCCAGGCAGTAACATTGGTCAGTGTTTGGGGTTTTTTTTTTTCTGCATCATGTTGCTGTCATACACACTGTGACATTCCCTGTCTCCCTATGAAGGCGAGGCAGTGACATTCACCCAACAGTACCTCCTCACTCCTCGAGCCGGACGGAGACTGAGGGTGCCGGGTGCTGTTGTCATCATCGCAGACAGAAAATCTGCAGACAACCTGACGCTTGCAGCCAGCAGTTTCAGAGGTACAGGCGTACTGGAGCTGAGCTTGATGTTGATAAAATAAACAAATACAGCTTCTTTAGAGATTGTGTCCCCTAAAAACCTGAAACAATATTTCTATCCTTGTCTGCTTGACTTTACAAGAACTTTCTTCATATGTAGACATTCAGGTTTGTGCAGGAGTTTAACTATAAAATGTAAAGAAAAGATGCTTATAAATACCATCCATGGGTTTTGTCGGCTTTCTACAAGGTATAACACAATATTCTTGGCATTGTAAAACCTTTTGTGAGCAAAATTGAAAGACACTTGGTGTTTTCTATGCAACATAAAGAGAAACATAGAAAATTCCTAAAACTTTGCACAGGTATGTGTTGCACACACACAAATCAAACAAACCCCTCTGTGACACAAATGTGTTGGTATATGTGTGCATGCAAGGTGTGACAGTGTTAGCAGTGGGTGTACAGCAAGCAGACACCGAGGAGCTGCGTCGTGCTGTGACGGATCGCAGCACCCAGAACATCCTGTACACCCGAGATGCAGCCCGGCTCAACACCGATCTGGCTGCTGACCTGGCAGACCTGCTCTGTGGTGTAGCCAGAATACCAGAGGTGAGAAGTAATATGGAAAACGAGCAGGCTTCTTTACAGCTTTGGATGTCAAATTAAAGAAAAGCTTGGTGTAATCTGTTATTTACGAGGGAAGTTATTTAGATTCAAGCAGAATGGTTTTATTGGTCAGATTTCTGATTAACAAGTTAAATGGAAACGATACTGGAAGAAGTTCAGCAACATGCTGTCACTGGAGACATTTTGCAATGTTTTGATTGTTCATTTTATGCAGTTAAGACTAAATTAACTTATTGCCAACAGGAGGGAAAAAAAAAAAAAAAAACCATCCTGTAACATTTTAACCCATTATGTCTTCTGTTTTCAGGTATCTCCAAGTACAGATCAGTGTACCGTTCAATGTCCTCAGGTGGGATATTCTGTACTGTCATGTTGTTTGAAGTAATTCACATAAGTATAAATTAAGCGAGTGTCAGGAATATTTTTCTTCTTATTGTTGCTCTTTCATTATCATGATTTCTAATTAAAGATGTTTAATCTCCACCATGTTTTTCAGGGTGAGAAGGGAGATCGTGGAGAGAAGGTACAGTGATGTGCATGTGTGCATTTCTACGCTCTTCTTGTAGTTCATGCTATTAGTTTGTTTCCAAAAACTTGTGACTTTTAAAGAAGAGCAATGCTTAACAAATCTCATCATGATTAATTAGATTAGTTGTGAGATTTCCATCATTCCAAGTGCTGTAAAGCGTTTCTGTAGGTTGGACCTGTCCCACCCAGAATCTAGATTACAAAGGAGAAAAAAAACTACATACATTTTTTTTAAATAAGGAAAAGTAATATTCTGTTTTATTTTCAGGAGTTGACCTTTTATCTGTATTTTTTTTTCCAGCTGTTAAAGTGCGTTTTTTTTGCCTTTTTTTTTTTTTTACAGGGTGAGAGAGGAAGAGATGGTGCAGACGGACGCAAGGGGGAGCCTGTGAGTTTCATACAAACATCACAGAAATTAAGATATTTCAAACCAGTATTTATCAAGTATAATTATATTAATGTGTAGACTAATAATTATGTGACATAGGGTCGGGATGGTTTGCCAGGAAGAGAAGGTCCAAGAGGTCCAGAAGGACGCCCTGGTCCACCGGGCCAAACTCTCCCTTTTGACCCATCTTTGGGGGTAAAAGGGGAGAAAGGGGAGAGAGTAAGTAGAACTGAGGTCATGCCAGCATTATTAAAAAAAAAAAACAATACAAAATCAAACCAAATGAAAAGGCAGAAAAATTGCTGTTCAGGGTTTCCCAGGTGTCGATGGGAATCCAGGGTTGCCAGGACGACCAGGTGCTCCCGGAAATGCAGGTGTCCCTGTAAGTACATCTACAGGAATCCAGACAGTGTCAGCTCATGTCTGGGTCTTACTGTTAGTAAAAATGAGTAAATTTCCCTGCATTTATCACTCTGCAGGGTTCGCAGGGCCTACCTGGAGTCAGAGGGAACCAAGTGAGTGGACTTTCTGACTCACAGATGCCGCTAGCAGATGTCTGAATGGAGATGTACAGTGTTTTTTATCATCTGCATCTTTTTCTGTTCTAGGGTGACCCAGGAGGACCAGGGGCGACGGGGCCGAAGGGTGATAAGGGTGAAAGGGTAAGTTGAACATTTTCCTGAATGTTTGTGCTGAAAGAAGCACAGAAGAAAGTGTTGTTTAAGGCATTTGTCTGTCTTTTCACTGTGATTCGTTGCAGGGTGAACCAGGTTCAGCTGTTTCTGGTGGAGGTCTTCCAGGACGAAAGGGAGAACCGGGCATCCCAGGGTTGCCAGTAAGAAACTAATTATAGTCACATCATCAGGATGCATGAAGTCAGAAAACGGGTTGAATGTTCATTCTGATTATTATTACTCACCAACCTGCTCTGTTGTCGTTAAACACAATCTGTCTTACATGAGATCTCTGACACTGTAAACATGCAGATTGTGGATGTACTGAGAGGAGAATCATATCTTCTTTGTGTCTTGCATAAAGGGTACTCCAGGTCAACCAGGCAGCAACGGGGTCAAAGGAAACCCTGGTGCTCTGGGGACGCCGGGTCAGGATGGGCGTCCAGGGATACCAGGAACACCAGGACTTTCTCTCAAGGTTTGCTTCCATCACTTTGTTTAATTAAATTAAAAGTATCAACAGAGTATCTGTCACCTGCTTCACCTGTAAATGTGAGTACATGTTCCGATCTTCATCTGGAAAGACTTAAAACACGTCTACCTCTCATATGAGCTTATATACTGTCAGACACACAAAAACACTTTAACCTTATACGTGGACAGGTGGTTATCTTTACATGGACTTTGGTAATGCTGCTTGGAAAGTAGATTCTTACAAATGAGGAGACTTTAGAGAAATGAGTGATGTGCTTTTCTTTAACTCTAACTGATTCCCGGTCGAGTCTCTGACATGAAACTGCTGTAACAGAATCATGCACATGGTGGTAGCATTGAGCCACAGATTTCTCTGAGAAAGCTCAGACTACAGGGCTCTTGTTTGTGCCAGGAAATCTTTTTTTAATTTTTTTTTTTTTTTTTTTTTTTGTTATGTAATGTCATTTCTAATACACGATGCTGGCTTACAATGACTGGGTCCTGATTAAGCGCTGTTGCTTATAATATACACAATTACAAATACACAAAGAAGACACGTGTTGTACAGATAGAATTTTTTTTTACAATGTCCTGGTAATTACATACATTTTAATAGTTTTTCTAGCACATTTGGTAAAATCCATGTATTTGTGTATGTTACCAGTTCATTGAAAAAATTTATGACAGCTCTGGTATGATGGATGAGGATGGCTTTTTCCGGTACCCACCTATATTTAACTTTTTCTCAAAATAAACTATGTTTAGTATTTATTCTTGTTCTACTTTTAATACGGTATCCATTTAAGTGTTTTGTTGCAAAAAAATAATAATTAAAAAAAAAAAAACAGAAAACCACAATAAAACAGCTAAATTACTATTGTTCCTTCTCACATGAGAGCCGGTCAGATGTGCTCCATGCTTGATGCATTTATTATAAAATATAAACATCCGCATCATTGCAGAGGAGCCATGCTGACAAGCTGCCTGCCTTACAGATGTCTGTTTATGTTTTGCTTTAGCTTTGTGAAATCATCTATAGGCCAGTAGAAATAAAAGTGTAAAAGTGGCACAGCTGTTTTTACTCCAGACATCCCATGTCCAGGTCCTGTATTGGTAGCACAGTGGGGGCTTACACTCTGCTTGGCAGGTGGTTCTAACATTGTGGCTGACTGCTGCAGAATTTTTATTTTTTTTTCTTCTCAACGCCGTTGTCATTTCTTTTCTTCCATCAACCCGTAAAGACTATGTGCCCTGCAGGGGTTTGAACACATTTGAATTCACGTAAGCTTCGGGTTTTTCCTCGGAGTCTGCGTGTGATTATTCATGAAAGAGGAGGAAAAATAGGTTGAACATGAATCAGCTTTGGACCATATGTGTTTACATATAATGCATTTTGTTTCTTGGGCAGTCTGAACAAAGTTTTCCTTTCCCTAACAACGGTGTTGCTCTGCTTCCTCCTGCTCTTTTGTCTCAATGCGTCTCCCTCCCTCTTTTTCCCACAGGGAGATAAGGGCAGCCCAGGAGAGAGGGTGAGTCACACTATCAGAAACTTGTTCTTTCACTGCAGAAATATCCTGAGGAAGACACAAGAAAAATAATTCTCAGCTCTTATCTCTTTCTGCTGACAGGGACCGCCAGGAGTAGGCAGCGGGGTGGCTGTGAAGGGCGAGAAGGGCTCCCCTGTAAGCACTGTCAATCAGTGGCAATGTGCTGACATGTTAAGTTAGCAGGTGAAATGGGTTATATTTTGCATTTTCTAATTGCTTTTTTATTATCAGGGTATTTCTGGAGCTCCAGGGGCTCAAGGTCCTAGAGGGCCAGTCGGAGCTGAGGGCAGGAAAGGAGAGAAGGTAGCAGGAGTTTGACTCAGTTTCTGAATGGTTTGAATAACATGTAGTATTTATTTCAAAGGGATGATTCGTCTTTGTTCTTTTTTTTTTCTTTTAGGGGGATGGGGGTGTTGGGTTGCCAGGACCACCAGGAAAGCAAGGAGAGCCTGGGGACAGGGTAGGTCATTCAGCATTTTGTGCAGGATTGCAGATGGAACAGCGTGTTGACATAGCTGGTTTTTGCATCAAATACCAGACAGCACTGGTAGGACACACGTCTGCTAAGGCTGCACAATCTAAAACCTATTTGCTCTTATCTGGATCAGTAATAGACAATCATACTGTCCTACGGAGTGCAGAAATGGTTTTGTGTTCACATGATTTCATGACATGAAATGTGATACGTATAGAGTACGTGACCTAGTTTTTAACTGAGTCTCTAAAAGTTCATTTGTGATTGACAATTGTACAATAATGAAGCAATGCCATATTAACTACACAGCAGTTAGAAAGCAATAACAGAGCTGTAGACTAAAAGCACAGTGGGACAAAACTGAGTCTTAAAATAGATAATACAAACATTAACAAAACTCTGACTGGTTTTTACCATGTCTGAATTCAGAAAGTAAAAATCCTAAAAAAAAAAAATATATATATATATATATATATATATATATATATATATATATATATATGTATATATATATATGTGTGTGTATATGTATATTAGATTATTATAAATACAAATAGTCTCTATTTGAAAATAAATTATGGGTGTAACCACAGAAAGGCTGGTATATGGGAGGCCCAAGCACCACTACTGATACACAAACGACAGTTTGAGAACTGTTAGGCAAATGTATTATGTGAGACTGTATTTTATTTTTCTCTGTGTGTGTGTGTGTGTGTGTTTTCTTTATATATGTACACTGTTTTTTTTAATCGGTTTTTTATCTGTACAATTCTTTGTTTTTTTGTTTGTTTTGTTCTGTTTTGTTAAAAGAATATAAAAAAATAAAAAAAAAAGCAATAAAAGAAATAAGCAAAACATAAAATTCCCCACTTTGCGTCTGTGTTGCAATACAGGGCTTGTTAGTGCCTAAAAAGCCAGATAGATGCATTTTCCACAGCCGCTCGGTTTGTTCTGAATCCAGGTTCAGTGTTTTGCCATCTGAACTGCAACAATGTCATGTTTTTTCCAATATCCTCCTAATTAACCGTCAAACACATAATTAAGCAAACTGAGTTTTTAGCTGCCTCAGTGGAATTGATAACTATTTTTCAGGGTCTTCGCGGGCCTGCAGGTGAAATTGGCAGCAAGGTAAGAAAAAGCTAATCGAGGTTATTTCTGTTGTGAAACGTAAAAAGAAACTTGATGCTATTATTTTTGTTGTCTTGACAGGGCGACCGAGGACAGACAGGTGAGCCCGGATCACAGGGAGACAGGGTGAGTCGCATCACGAGTCACATATGTACACATGTCTGTGAAAATGCACACCTGCACTTAAATAGGATGAGCAATTCTGCCATGTTTACAGTCACAGTACCATCACTCATACATTTTAACCCTTTAAAGCCCATCCGTAGAAACCAGTGGGCAGAAAAGTCCAAACTTTTTAAATCTGAAGTCTTTATTTGTCCCTTTAACAAAATCTGAAGAAATGTAACAGTTTATATTTTGGTATTTTTACCATTCATTAGCATGTGGTTGGTCAAAATTATTGTACTGCGTTCTGGTGTCCACAAGGGGGATGAAACCAGTACAACAGGGTTTGCAGTAAAGTTTCTACCATAAAGTGATGCAAAATGTCCCAAAAACTGTATGTGTAAAAAATGATACGTTTGGTTTCATAGGGTTAAGTGTCTGAGTTAGGTCTGGGGTTTGTTTTGAGAATCTTAGAGAGCAGGGTTATTCAACTCTGTCCTATGAGTGCTGCAGTTCTGCTGGTTTTCAACGTATCCCTGCTCCAACACACACGACTCAAATGAATGAGTTATTGTGCACTTGAACTTGCCAATTTAATAGGCTGTTCGATCCATTTAATTTGAGTCAGGCATGTTGGAAAAGGGCCCATCACGGCTGACATGGGGCTGAGTTGAGTAGCGGTGTTATAAAAGCTCAGGAAATGTTGGTGAGAAAAGCATAAAGACACATCAGGCCTTGTAGTAACAATACACCACACTCATGTCTGAACATAGACTTTTTGTTGGTTAAACAATCTCATTTTACTGAAATCATGTTTTTATTTGGCCTATTTTCATTTATTTTCCTGTCTGCTTTGTCTTTACGAGGTAATAAAGTTGATGTCAAATTGTTGTTCCACACTTGAACACAAACAACTCCCAAGCATGCATGAGTGAAGAAACGTTACATCCACTTTATTTCTGCAGCACAAACAACACGCATTTCAACTGCTGGCTGTATGTATTGAACTACATAGCTTACAGAGCACTTCCTAGTTTCAGTCTCAAGGACCCCCTAAGCCACCTGAGATGCCTGTGTGAATTGCTCATATTAACATGGCCTCCCAGAACATCTGCAGTAATAAGTGTATCTTCTGTAAATCTGAAACTACTAAACAAATCAAGTTAAACACACATTAGAACGAAAATCACAATTAAACATGTTTTCTGCAAAAAAAGGAATGGGTGGGGGTTCAATGTTTTTAGCCCAGCTGTCTGTCCAGTATCCCTGTGGGTCTCCACACCGTGCACAACCATTTGTTGTCCTAAGTTATGGTTGTACATGAACGTTAAAAACAAGTCAGGCACTCATCATTTGCAGCATTTTCCACTTAGAATTGAAGAATCTGACCTTTTGTGTCTTCATAGGGTGAAAGAGGACCAGCTGGTGAGACCGGGGAGAGAGTGAGTAGAACAGTACTTGTTTTTTTTCATTTTTTCTTTTGTCTGAACGAAACTTTACCAAGTTTCCTGAATGACATTGTCATCTCAGGGGGACCCAGGGAAGCCAGGGATCGCAGGAACACCTGGGCTGAGAGTGAGTGGAAGGCTGCTGCGTATTAATGGCTAATGCCATTTGTGTGCCTGTTCCTTTCATATTTGTTGCACGGTGTGCATTGGGAGCGTAATGAATGAGTGTTTTCATTTGCTACTAGGGTTTACCAGGACTCAGCGGACCACCAGGAGAAAAGGTGAGAGATTTAATTAAGCAAAATCGTACGAATGGCAGCAGGTCAAGACGAACGTGATTCCACTGTCCATTGTTTCGTAATCTGATGCAGTGAATTTCCAAACAAAGATCATGGGAATGTGTCTGTTTCCAGGGAAATGAAGGTGCACGAGGAGAGCCTGGCAGAAGTGTGAGCACTCAGATATGAGAAAACTATTCATTTATCTCTTTTTAATTTGGATGCTGACTTGTTTGAGTCCTTGAAGTTGAAGCACATGTTGACAAGTTTTCACTGTTTTATTGAAACCATGCAGGCTACAGGCTTACCAGGAAAGAAAGGAGAACAGGTAAGATTTAAAACTCATCTTCTGACATAAAAGTTGATTTTAGTAGAGCTTGCTAATAGTTTATGGGTTTCTTCCTTTTTTGTCGTTCCTACAGGGAGAACGAGGCTTGCCTGGTCTTGATGGTCAGAGGGGAGAGAAGGGAGACTTGGGACAAAAAGGAGAGAGAGTGAGCAGCCGCTGGATAATATCACTCTTTCTTCATTCTTCTGTACATTTTTTTACTTTAAACCCCAAATATTTGAACTTATTGAAACCATTCAAAAGCCAGAACGTTTCAGTGGATAAAATGTTCAGATCCTCTTCACAAAACACTCAACTTCAAGCTCAAATTTCCTGCAAAAAAATCCACCAAGAGACACATGAGCACTTTGAACTTCACATGAAAACTATAGATCTGACATTGAGATTTTTTTATATGTTGAATGGTTTTGAGAAAAAAAAAAAAGACATTCAAAGATCAGTGAAATCCAGAGTTTGTTATTGGCCCTTATGGGAGGGAGTGTTTGAACAGGAGTTCAAAAGGACAGAATATTAATCAGCAGAAAATATCATTTTAACACGTTGCTTTGTCCAAAAAGCGTAATTTTGTCATTAAAATGTAGGAAAACTTCTCTCTTCTCTGACAATATGACTTTGTTTCATCATCACACTGAAACTTACTGGCAAGGCCAAAGTATGGCGACGTAACGGACACTCAGAACCCACAGCTGCTCTGGTTTCTGCATCACAGATTAAAGCAAAGCTTAACTTACATCAACTCACATCTCCCAAGAAACATTTCACCGTACATGCATGTCTTTTATTTATTAATCCTTTTCACCTTCTTAAAGTGGAACTATTCTGTGCATTTCAGGCTAATTTATTTTTATTTCTGAGACCAGAAGAGCTGGGATTGATCGAGTTATTGTCACAAATGGCTTTATTTACTTCAGACCGACCCTCTCCGTAGGCTGTCAGATCAGCCTGTGGGCACAACGAGTGGATTGAGACTCTTCCGCATTAAGTCCCGCCTCCCGCCACTGCACTACATCGGGAGCGCGCACCGCACCTGCTTTCACCGTCATTGTAACATCTCATAAACAGCAGGATTAGGCTAATATGAACTCAATAAAAAAACAGAATACAATGTCAACACATAGCATACAGCCCTACATGTTGGAACCTGAATCAGACCCTGAAAACGAAGTGGAAAACAGCAACCCACAGCAACGAATGCAGCAGGATGTCTCTCTTTGGTAAACTCACCAGCCATCGTTGGAAATAACTTTATCCCACGTTTTCCACCCGCCTGATGTATTTGTACATGCCCTTGTTAACCAGTAGAAGGTAACCAATCACCGAACCTTATCCCCCGGGATGTCACAAGGATTTCCAAGTAGAAAAAACTCTCTAAAACGACGCGTTTTTCGTCACCATGGAAACCAAACGGAGAGAGTGCTGCAACTCAAACTCAAACATGCGTTTAGGTGATAAAAAACAGTGCTGTTAACATGTCTGATGAGGATTCAACACTGTAACACTGTAGAAAGCTCAGAAAACTTGAAATACCATAATAGCACCCCTTTAAGTAATGCATTTACAGGTAGTTTTTTATCAGTGCGTTTTCCTAGTCGGTTCATTCTAAACTTTATCTCTGTATCTTCTGATGGGAAACTTCTGCTTTAACAGATGTTATATTACAACCTGTGACGGACTGGTGACCAGTCCAGGGTGTACCCTGCTGCTCACCCAATGAATGCTGGGTAGGCTCCAGCTCCCCCATGACACCAATTGGAACAAGCGGTTCGGAAACAGACGGACTGTTTTTACAATATTACCAAAGTTTTTAAGCAATTCAGTAGAAATTCTTAAATTCAAGCAATTCAATGTAACACTCTTCCAATGCAAGTCAGCTCCTCAAATAACAATTCAGGTTTTACTGAGCTCCTTTATCTTACAGGATTCAGCACTAACTTTCATATTTTGTAATGGAAAAAGCTTTCTGTAATATGGGATTTAATATTTCTGTAATTGTCAAGTTGACATTCCCTGTTCTGAAACTCTCTAAGGGTGCTCCAGGTACAGGAGGGTCCGAAGCTGGTGGACCTAAAGGGGAGCCAGGAGAGCGAGTGAGTTTTTATCACGTTTACAGCTGCTGCGATAAATTCCTGACAAAACATTCTTTATTCATGAACTGTTCCCTTGTGCCACCTGTTTGCCTAAGTCGTGCCTCTAAACCAGTCCAACCACAAATGCATAAAACATGCGCTTTTCCCTCAGGGTCTCCCGGGTATTAGCGGACGACCAGGTGCCAAGGTGAGGGGCCTATGGCGTCGTCTTTATCATTTTTGTTCATTAGTGCCTGCTTTGTTGTTGAATCAGTTTTTTTTTTCTTTTAGGGAGATCCAGGTGAAGCAGGAGAGAGAGGAGAAAATGGGCGCCCAGGAATCCCAGGAAAGCCTGGTCTCCCAGGAAAAGAGGTCAGTTTGTGTATTTTTTTCTGGGTATTTTCCAAAAATGAGTTGACATATCTGATCAAGTGGTAATTATGTCCCCCCCCCCCCCCTTTTGATTGAATCAATGCGTTCGCATACATAGTCACCACATTCAGTCTGGTGGTTACAGATTTTTGGCTCACAAACCTCAGGGACTGCTGCAGATAATCATTGTACATACTTGATACATGCCTGGCACACAGGTTGACTTGGATTCATGAACATGCATGGTCTCTTTTTACTTTCTCTCTTTATTGTAGCTCCATTAAGAGTTTGGTGTTTTTCACTGCAGCATATGTCAGTAGAACTGGCTGATGATTTGAGCAGAGTCACGCTGTGAAGGTTTCAAAATCATTCTGCCATAAAATATAAGTTCTTCTAGTTCTCTTCAGTCAGTGGAGCTACTGTGTTGTTCTACAGTAAACATAATGAAGCAGTCTCTGCTACTGCATGTTGTTGTGATCAGAAAATCCATCGTCCGTTAAGCCCTGCTGTATTCTTTCCAACATGCATCTGTTTCTTATGATGGCAGTTCACAGGTAAAAACAAATTCACTTTCAGCACAACTACTCTGCTGTGTTTTTCCTTTTCCGTGTTCACGTTGCCTCTTCTGAGTTATGCCTGTTTTATAGGGAGAGAAAGGAGAGAAGGGCGACGAGGGCACACCTGTGAGTATCTCTGCTTTGCTCAAATCCTTTTCCATTTTTCTTGTTTTACATAAATGTAATTATTGAATCAAATGAAGCAATTTGATTTGCATGACATGTTTTTATGAGAAAAAAAAAACATTTTATTGTTACTTTTTTTTTTCTTATCCACCAGGGAGAGTCTGGACTTCCAGGGAAGCCAGGAGAACGAGGGTTGCGGGTATGACCCTTCTTTTTTTTTTTTTTTTTAGTTCACCAGTCACATTAAAACTTTAAAACTGTCAAGTTACATTAAGTCCAGCTAACAAACAGTATTATTGACTGCACACTTAGGGACTGGCTGGTCAGTCAGGACGACCAGGAGAGAAAGGAGACATGGGAGACCCAGGAGAGCACGGACGAAATGTGAGAGACACATTCATGTTTCACTGCACAGACAGCTTTTCAATATGCTCTGGTTCTATCCGAATGAAGCCATGAGAGAGGAGGCCGCCGAGACGGTTGGATACTCAGCATCTTTATTGATCTGTGTTCGATCGCAGGGCAGCCCTGGACCTGCAGGACCGAGAGGAGAGAAAGGAGAGCAGGTATGCTGTCTGTTTTCATCTTATAAGCTACTCGTGTATCTTAAGTTCGGCACTCAGCGGATTCACACACTTTCCACTCTCCTATAAGGGACCTCAAGGGCCTCCAGGAGCACCAGGGAAAGTGGTAAGTTTGTCACAAATCTATGCCACAGCTGTCTCGATGTTGTCCAGGCAAAGATTTAGGCCTTTATTATCTTCTAATGCTGACTGTAATATTTACAGTCTAGCTCTGACTGCACAGTCGAGGCAGAACTAAATAAAATCCTTCATGTTTGTGTTTTTTTGTCAACAGGCTGATATTCAGGGCCAGCTGAAAGGAGAGAGAGGAGAGAAGGTACGTGTTTTCACTCGGTATTTCTGCATCTGTGCACAATAAAGTACAGGCACTGAAATGGACTCACAGCTTGGAATAAATTCTGAGTCAATTTCATGAAAAACAGCTAAAAGAACAACTCATTGCGATCCCCAGGGTGATGCTGGTGACCCAGGAGAGCATGGCAGCAAAGGTCAGAAAGGCGAGGCAGGGACCCCCGGCGCTCCAGGCCTGCGAGTGAGTCCACCTCATTCTTGCAATTTGCAAATGCTTTCCAGGGCATCTGATATTTTTCTCTGTTTTAAATGCATCTATATGTGCATCGACCCCCTTCTGTGTGGATTTGCTATGCATGGCTGATGATCCTCTGTGGCTTCTTGTTCTTTCCCCGCTGTCTATAAAGGGTCCGGAGGGACCGCGGGGGCCTGCAGGCATAAGAGTGAGTTTACTTTCTACTTGAGTTCACACAACTACAGAAGATATCTATAATCATCTCATTGCCTTTTAAATATATTAACGTCAAGCTTCACTTTTACTGCTACTAGGGTGACGCGGGAGAACGAGGAGCACCTGGAGACAAGGTTTGCAGTCGATGCACTGTGCTCAACTGGTTCATGTAATTCTATCAAGATGGCAGAAAATAACTTTGAAGGATATTGCTGTTTCTAGTGAGTGGCAGGTCTCTGTGTCCTTGATTCCATCAGATTCTGTTTCCCAGCAGCGGATTCCCAGTGGGATGAAGTGCACAGAGACTGGCAGAAAGCTTCATAGCAATATGTCATTTGTCTTTTTTTTTCCTCAGATAATATAGATGAAATCATCTAACTCTGTTCTCAGGGAGAAAGAGGAGTGTCTGGACTTGATGGACGTCCTGGTCTGGATGGGAAACTGGGTGCTCCAGGACTGCCTGGACAGAGGGTACCACAGTTGTTGATATATTTGTGAGAACTACAAACGCCATCGTATGTACCCATGTGTTCAGCTTTTCTTCTGCATTTGTTTTAACTCTGTTAAAGGGTGATCCTGGGAAACAAGGCGACTCTGGGAGAGATGTAAGTCTCACATTTCCAGCGCTGTCATGGTTGTCTGTATTCTGATACTCGGCTCAGATTTCTCATAATTTTACAAATAATTTGAAAACAAATCTTTTTTTCACTCTTTTTTTTGTTTAGTCATGAGACTTCAGTGTGTTGAATATTTGCCTCTGACTTGCAGTCTGCAGTGTGCACTGAAGATGCACATGCTGCAGAGGGCACTGTGTAAATGTTAAAATCCACTCGGTACTCCCGTGGCCTGTTGCATAAGCCAACTGTGGGGAATGATGTCTCCAGGCCAATTCCTGTTCACAGGAGACTGTTATGTAATATTGACTATTGTAATTAATCTTGACATTCCAACCTACTTGATACAGTTGATCAATTGAGAGCCTTATTCTTGTTTTGTAGGGCATGCACATCACATCTCTGCAGCTTCTCATGTACAATTAAATCCATCCATAAATGCCATTTTGATATAAAATTCCTTTGCATGGCTCCCCCCCCCCCCCCTTTTTTTTTTAAAATCTAACTGTGCTTACATTTTTTTTTACTGATGAGTATTTGTTTGTTCTACTAGGGATTACAAGGAGCTAGAGGGGAGCAGGGTCCCCAGGGACCTACTGGACCTCCAGGGAATCCAGGAACACCTGTGTGTACACTGCATCACAGAAGAAATGACTCATTTTATGTTCTGTGTGCCAATCATGTTCATGCTTTCAGACATAATAAGTCTTGTTATATTTTAGGGAAAAGCAGGGGAAGATGGGAAACCTGGCCCTCCTGGCAAAATGGTAACTTACACTGGATATCATCTCATTTTCTGACAGATTGTCCGTTTTATTAGGGATGTAGCAGAAACTCAGACTGATTCTAAGCATCAGTGTGAATGTTGTAAATGATGTTTCCTCTCCACTGGCCTCTGCGTTATTCTCTCGCAGGTAATGGCCTTGGTATTCTGAATGCAGATGAATATTTTCTGATCAGAAACCGTACACGTGTGTTACACACTCTGCTGCATAATAGCTGTTTTAAATGAGTCACCAAAGTGGCGGAAGTGAGTGCTGCTGCTGCTGCCGACTGGCCGTTATTAAGTTTGTGTTTTTGTTTTGACTCGCAGGGTGAGGATGGAGTGCCAGGTGAAGATGGGAGAAAGGTCTGTAGTTGTTATCAATCTGTGTGATTGTATGGCATTATCAGCTTTGCTCACCCATCATAGGATTTTTGCTCACAAATGTGTGAAAAATCTATTTAAAGTTTGTGATAATCTTTAGAAGAGATGCTGCATTTCATTAGACTGAAAAAAAAGAACAATTCCAATATGCAGGATTATTCCTGAAGTTTGTACTCATTATATTTGTATTCTGCAAACCTGACACTGCTGTTTCTGATCTACAGGGTGACAAAGGAGACGCTGGAGCAGCTGGAAGAGATGTCAGTTTTTTTGCCAAAACTCTATCATACGATAACTTCTCTGATAGTTTGTTTCTGCACTCCATCCTCTCTTGTTGCACCTCAGGTCTCTTTCTTTCCCGCTCATCACGTTCCCAACCCCCCGCCAAATGTCTGTTTATCAGCGGTATTTACTGTGACATTGACATCACGCTCTCACGCTGTGCCGAATCAATAGGCTTCTTAGAAGCAGCCATATAGATTCGCCAGCTTCTAATGATCAAGCTTAGCCTTTAAGGGGAGTCACTTCTGAGAGAAATCCAGAGGGGTGCCAAATGTCAGAGTGCTGTTTTCATGTGCAAATTCATATTAATTATCTCTTGAACATCAGTGAAGGGGTGGCAGCAGCCACCTGCTTTGATTTTAAAGCTCAACCTGCACTTATATTGCAGTAGGAAGTCAACCTGCGTGGAGTGAAACTCTGTTATGTGTTCGCATTTGACTTTCAGGGCCGTGATGGTCAGAAAGGGGATCGCGGTCCATCTGGGCCTATGGGGCCTTCTGGTCCCCCAGGAGCTTCAGGATTGCCTGGCAGCATTGGTCCTCCGGGGCAGGTGCGAGTGACACACACTTTGGAATAATAACACAACAAGATTGACATTTATACTAAGCTGTGTATTCTGCCTCAGGTTGTGTATGTAAAAGGTGTTGAAGCTGCACCGATCCCAGGTCCGCAGGGGCCTCCAGGAACACCGGTGAGTCCGCACGACACCTCAGTTTTACTGACTTAATTACATTTCTTATAAACATACTGTATTACCGCTCACCACTGTTCCTGAATTATACACCTGCTTCTCATTTTGGCTTTTATCAGAGAAAGTCATGTGGCAGAAACCCAGGATGTAATGCACACACTCGCTCCTCCTCATGAGGCAGCTGTGGTGTGTGTTCTCCACACCCATGTCTTTCAGCTGCGTCTGCTTCTTCATGGTATTTATTACATTTTACCTGTCTTTCAGGGGGTCCCTGGAATTCCAGGTGCCGTGGGAGCCCGTGTAAGTAGCAGCCGTTTTTTATTGTTCGCTCTCAATCAGAAATCTCTTGTTTTTTTATCTTTAACTTTCTTCCTTGTTCCAGGGGGAGAGGGGATCACCTGGCCTTAAAGGCGAACCTGTAAGTCAAACCTAAGCCCTGATATAGTGAAAGTGTGTAGTGGAGTTTCACGTGATCTGTGTTGAGCCCCTTGATGTCTTGTTACTGGCAGGGAGACCCTGGAGAGGATGGGACTCCGGGTAAACCTGGGACGGCAGTGGTACGATAACAGCGCATCACTTATCAATAAATTATCAGTACTTCAGAAACGTCTCAATCGCTGTTTAATAATCTGTTTATGTGTGTGTTTCTCTAACCAGGACGTGCAAAAAGCTCTTGCAAGCCTTGGTATTCAGGTATGTGGGCTGTTTTACACTCTGTTGTCATTTAATGACATTTACTGGGTTTAAATGTGTCCTGGTTATGAGGAAAGGATGTTAAAGATGGACAGACAGAATGACAGATTTCTGACGGAGCCCTGCACAGCCAGGCCATTAACTCAGTTTGTAATACGATTATCATAACAGTCTTAATCTGAGTTCTTACTCATACATCTATAATAGCTCACTATTAATAAATATTTTAGCATAATGGTCCTGCTTATGGAAATTTGCTGCATACTTTTCACTAAGTGCATTTAGTCCATTTTTTTTTTGGTCTTGCAAATGTCATCATGCCATTTAGAGCTTTTCATTAATTGTTTCTTACATCAGTATCTTGTTAAAGAAAAACGTCTTCAGTCTAGTTAATCTGGATTGACAGAGCTGCTTCTCTCACACGAATTCACATATTTAATATCCACACACATAACGTTGGAGGATTTCTGGCCTGATATATTCTGCAGTGACATTCAGACTCCACATTTCTGGACTCAGCAGGTGAACGTGATACCAATTACAGTAGCCGTGAGCTATTTTGAAGCTGCTGACATGAATTTGCCATGACCTGCTTTTATCAGAGGTCTGAAGCATTTCACAGACAGTGAATCTGCTGCTGAAAGGTGTGAAGGCCTTCCATTTCTGGTTTCTGCCTTCCATGCAGGTGTCTGATCTGAAGGTGGTTGTGGACAGAAAGGACGCCATACTGACTCCTGCAGTGCCAAAGACAGAGAAGGGGGCGAAGGGAGACAGGGGCGAAGCTGGACCGAGAGGCCCATCTGGTGCAGATGTGAGATTAACAACATCCAATCAAATGATAAAGAAGTGAAACCAAAGCACTTTGTCATAACAGTGACAAAGATGCCATCTTGTTAAAAACGCCTCTTCTTCTGCTGTTTTGCCATCAGGGTGTCCGTGGTTTACCAGGCGAGAGGGGAGCCAAAGGGGAACAAGGGGAGCGAGGACCCATAGGAGTAACCGGTCCTCCCGGAAGAGCCATTGGAGAACGAGGACCAGAAGGACCCCGGGGACCTGCTGGAGAGCCTGGCAAGCCAGGAATACCTGGTGTTCCCGGAAGAGCAGGTGAACTTGGGGAGGCTGGAAGACCAGGAGAGAAGGTAAAAAACAAACAAAAAAAAAAATTGAAAAAAAAAAAAAAAAGGATTTTTTTTTTCCCCTTGGAGTCAACATGGTGCTAAGATCACATGTGTCTGCTGTAGGGGGAGAGAGGAAACAAAGGTGACAAAGGAGAAGCTGTAAGTGTTTATGTTACACTGATACAGCTTGTTGATTTTTACAGTTTTTACAGTCATCTGAGAATGTCCTCTTTTTGTCAGGGTCGAATGGGATTAACAGGACCGGGAGGCCCACCGGGTCAAAAAGTAAACCCCTCCAGCTGTCGGCTGTACTATCAATGTCATACAGTATAACTACAGTCATATAAATAACATTAATTCCTTGTAGGGGGAGTCTGCTGATTCAGTACTGGTTGGTTCCCCTGGACCCAGAGGTCCTCCAGGGTTTGCAGGTCAGAAAGGAGAGCCTGGTGCTCCAGGACCATCAGGATTCAAAGGAGACAGAGTAAGATTTAATCTACAAACGTATATCTGAATATAAAGCTATCCATCTTTATCTTAAAAAATGGCCTATTATTATGTATTACAGGGTTTTGTGGGACCTCGGGGTGATAAAGGAGACAAGGGAGAGTTTGGAGAAAAAGGACGCGACGGCTCCTCGGTAAGAAGACTGAATGGCAGATGATATTGTGAACAAAAAGGCAGTTATCGTTTTTCTACGGAGATGTAGAAACAATGCGTGTTAAAAGTTGGAATATACTTTCCCATTAAATCCAACAGGAAAGTGTTTCAAAGTTTCCACTTACGATTACAGCTACTGCGATCTTTCCTGGATAAATAACGCTGCTATTTTTCAGAAAAATGTGTCTTTCCACTGCTTAGATGAGCAGATTATTAAAGCTCATATCAGACCACCATATATAAAGCTTGGGACAGCTTATCGACAAAATGAAGGAAGTGGATCAAACTGCTGTGCGATTGCTCTCTTGATAAGAACTGCTAGGAGCTACCTGACTCCCTGAAACACAAAAAGACTCAATTATAAAAAAAAAAAAACCAAACTAAAAAAAACAACAACTTTTTTTTCCTTTTTACCAATGAGTTGCACTCATGCAATATTCTAGAGATGATTCAGAGAAGTGTCTTGTGAGAACACAAATATCCTCAACCTTTACTCCAGATCTTTCCACCCAGTACCATTGCATAATGTCCGTAAGACCACAGCATATGGTTTCATCTACTGGTGTTTTTGCACACCTGCATGTTGCTCTCCTCTCTCGTCTCACTATTTTACATTTTATGATGTATGCAATAATAATATCAGCATTAATACTCTCATCAAAAAGCCTGTTTCATCATTTGTGATGTACAGAAAACACATGGATGTCGAAAGCAACCTTTTTGCATCTCATCCTTCCTCCTTTTCTACACACTCTTCCTCCTGGTTTACTCGGTGACAGCAGCATATCTCCAGCAGAGCATCTCCTTCTCATGTGAACTGTGTAAAATATCTGGACTGAACTGTCTGTGAATTCCTTTGAAAATCTTTGCTGTCATTGTTTGAATTGGACCGATATCACTACAATATGCAAACATTATTTTCTCATTTCTTTCATAGAAGTAAAAATTTCACCTATTTAGTGGAAAATATTCATGTTTATTGTTGTAAATGTTGACATTTTCCAGACATTGGACTATGTTATTTCTACTTCCAGGGTCCACCAGGAGAACCAGGAAAACCTGGTCTGGATGGGAAACCGGTGAGTACATTTGCTGGTGAAGGCCGAGTGGCGGAAGTGAAATCGATATCAGCTGTTTTCCTTCGTTTTCATAGAAACTTTAACAAGTAAACAAGTCATTTAGATATATGGTGAATTTTTGTTTCAGAAGACTTGGTAAGTATTTATGTTTTTAAGTGGTGCATTTACATATTCTCTATTAGAACATGGTTAAGTACATATTCTCATTTCATTGTAATTTAATGAGTTAAAACTAAAAGTAAAGCATTCAGAAACTTTTTATAAACATTAAACCAGTAGATCCTGGTGGGACAGATCATGTTAAAGGAATCTGACTTTTTAAATTTTTCCTGTAAAAATGTTTACACTGATCATCAACAGCCCAAACAAACAGATGTTCTTTGGGTCATGATTTTCTATTTATCTGCAGGTTAATGTAAGTAGAGAAGAAGTGAGTTATTAAGTAATTCTTCACACTTCTTATTTTCCTTCCTGACATGTTGGAGCAGGGCTCAACTGGGCCTGCTGGTCCTAGAGGCCAACCAGTGAGTAACCAGTGACCCAGTCTGCTTTTTGGCTTCATCTGCAGAGTTAAATCACTGGGTTGGCTGCAAGCACAATGCAACGGAGCTCCCCCTCCTTGTGCCAATGCTTTATTGATCCTTTTGCAGCTGTGCAGCTAACTCTTCACTCTTTGTCTCCCTCTCCTTGTGTGTGTCTCATCTCTGTCCATTTCCTTTTCTATGTTTTTCCTCCATTTCTCCACCCAACTGTCTCCCCACCCTGCTGTCACCCCTGTTCCTTTGTATTTTATCTTCTCCAGGGCTTACCTGGGTTCCCAGGAGTTCTAGGGAGACCGGTAGGTTCTCTGCTGCTGGCTGGCATGCTTGAGCTCTGCAGTAAGGAGGGTTGGGAGGAGATATCACTGTGTTATCAGATACAAACTGGAGTGGACTAAAGTCCCAGAGATGCCTGAGGGTAATGGTACAGACAGCAAGTGGTTTAAAAGGGATAACAGAAGGAGAATAACCTATCACCAGGATGCACACCCTGTAATGTACTTCCCAGGCAAATTCCACTGCTTTAATCTTAATTCATTTGCATTGGAAACATTTCTCCGGGAGCTGAGGTTTGGGATAAGAGTCAGACCTTGATCAGCTCCTCATAAAATGTCCCCAAAGCATTTCTGTCAAACTTATGAAGGGAATTTCAAAGTTAAAAATTCAAATTAAATTTAAAACATCACAAATTTGTTGGATTAGATGAAAGGAATTTGGATGACATCCCGAGGTAGCGCTCTAATCAGAATCCAGTGTACAATAGTGTGTGTCATTGTGAATGTGTAAGTGTCTGGAGGTGGGTTGGGTGGGGGGGAGGAAACTTTAAATAGTACTTACTGTTGAGTCTGCTTATCTTGCATGCAGCTGTGCGTGGTGTCTGTCTGCTTATCCTTTGCACAGCAGTGATGCTTTTAAAGCTTCCCATACAAGTGTTGACTGCTGACCCCATGTTTGTGTTGTCCTCATGTTTGTGTCTGTAGTTTTATGTAAATGGCCTTTTCCTAGATGAAAGCAGATTTTTCATGAGAAAATTTTTTGTGTGTGTGTATATATATATATATATATATATATATATATATATATGTGTGTGTGTATATATATATATATATATATATATATATATATATATATATATATTTGGCTTTCAGGTGAAATTTATGGAAAATGCAATATGTTCATGCTACAGTGATATAATATCATAAAAGTAAGACATTTACGTAGAAGGATGCACTACTGATTTCCTCATCTCAAAAAATTTATTCAACACAAAAGGTAACAACAATGGTAGTTACACCACAACAAAAAATTTGAACGTCTCAATATCTCGTCATGTGCCCTTGAGCATCAATTACAGCTTGACAACGACGTCTCATGCTGTTCACAAGGCAACTTATTGCCTGCTGAGGCATGGCATCCCACTCTTCTTGAAGGGCAGCCCTCAGGTCATTGAGGTTCTGGGGTGCAGGGTCTCGAGCCTCTACACGACGGCTCAGCTGATCCCACAGGTTTTCAATGGGATTCAGGTCTGGAGAGAGTGCAGGCCATTCCATTTGAGGTACACCAGTCTCCAACAGCCGTTCCCTGATGATGCGGCCTCGATGAGCAGGAGCATTGTCGTCCATGAAGATGAAATTAGGCCTGTGCTGTTCATGTAGGGGCACAATCACTGGATTAATGATGTTATTCAGGTAGTGTGGGCTTGTCACTGTACCATTCACAAAGTGTAGGGCAGTTCTGTACCAAGTGGACACCCCTGCCCACACTGTAACACCGCCACCACCAAAAGCTGGCCTGGTGACAACAGTGGCTGATGCATAGCGCTCTCCCTGACGTCTCCAACATCGTTGCCGGCCATCATTTCTGCTCAGTGTGAATCGACTTACATCAGAGAACAGCACTGAGGCCCACTGGTTCCTCGTCCAGCGTAAATGCTCCCTGGCCCATGCAAGACGATGATGCCTGTGCCTGGTGGTGTGGTCAGGTACCCGTGCAGGTCGTCTAGCACGCAGACCACGCTGATGTAAACGGTTTCGAATGATCTGACGTGACACTTGGGTGCCTCTCACCTCTCTTAAACGTGCCTGGAGTTGAGTGGCATTCATCATCCGGTTTCTCAGGGCAGTGTTCACAATGTAGCGGTCATCAGCACGGGATGTGGCCAAAGGACGTCCACTTCTAGGCCTTTCTGTGACTCTTCCAGTCTCTCCATATCTCTGTTGCAACCTGCTGATGACACTCTGTGACACTCCAAGCTCAGTGGCCACTTCTGTCTGAGAACGTCCTGTTTGAAGCATCGCAATGGCAAGGGACTGTTGTTCCATTGTTAGGCGTCGTCTTGGTCTCATAATGTCAAAATGTGAACAGCATGATGAGGACAACTGTTTAAACACCAGCTCTAATTGAACCAGGACATTTATTGGTCAATTCAAGAATCACACACCTGCCGTGATTTTTGCCGTTAAGCTCCTTGTTAGAGAACAGCAACTTGTGCAAAATTTATTGAAACATTTAACAGTTGGACATGTGCATTTAAAAGCTTAGAGAAGATCACATTAAGTTCACCTGTACAGGTTTGAATGCATTTTAGGCTTGTTGTGAAATTTCACCCAAAAGCTGAATATCCCTAACTTTTTGTGAATAGTGTATATGTGTGTGTGTGTGTGTGTGTGTGTGTGTGTGTGTGTATACATATATTTATATAAAAGAAAAAATAAGATATATTTACATCTGTACTTGTTAGTTGATTTTTTTGCTGAGAGTTAAAGGAAAGGGTCACTATCTTTTATCAGTGAAAAAATCATTGTGATGTTCCTTTTTAAACTAGTTTTGAAGTCTTGATTTTGGCATTTTTTTGTTACTACTGGTCTTTCTGGGAGCAGAACTAGTTGTATTTAGTCAATAAGGTGAAGTGGGAACTTAAAAACTGGTAGAACAGAATTGCATTTTTTTTAAAAATGTATTTTATTTTGTGATCTACAATTGTTTGAGTCCAGCACTCCCCCATCGCCCCAACAGGCAATGACCCATGAATATGAGTCAGGTATGGTGAAACTGGAAACATCTCAAAAGGACAACAACTCTGGAGTTGTAGAACTGGTCATAGCAGCTTAAAACTTCCACCTGTAACATACAGTAACGTACAGCTATACCCATTTCTCTCTACAGTCTTTGATGCCAGCAGAATTTACTCGTAGCTTTATGTTTAAGAAGTAGCTTACAGTCTAATTTATTCAATCCATGCATCACATTACGGTGAACTTCAGCATTCAGAGCAACATCATGAAACATTGAAGAGAGAGCATCTCCCCACTATGATAATAAAAATTTCTTGAGGTCACTCCTTTAATGTAAACATTTGTATGTTATTTTTTTAAACAAATCAAGATATCACCTGTAATTATAAGGTGTTACATGTGTTTAAAAATTTGCTGAAATAATCTAATGTAATAATCTAATTCATGTTTCACATTGGGCTTACATACCTAAACAAGAAGGGGCTGAGATGGCTTGTCCAGGTTTATTCTACACACTTTTAACAAGATATAGCAATTAAACTGTGCCTTTGCCAAAGGTTAAGCTAGATATGAAGGCATTAAAGACCCTAGACCTCACAGAAAGAAGCCCCAACCAAATGTTAATAATGCTGATAAAAACAGAAATGAAGTCGTATCTCATGATTTCTAAACATATTTTATTCCTACTTAACTCTCAGCAGGAAAGCCAGTAAGTTTTTACAAAACTATTTCTTTAAACTGTGAGATGTGTGTTGTTAAAACTTTTATATAACACAACTTTATTAATTTTTACTCTCAGGGAAACCCTGGAGAGCCAGGCATGAGGGGCCCAACTGTAAGTATGACATGCATGAAAAAGTTTGCACATTCACAGACTCATATTAACAATTAACAGCAGTAGTTTAAATTTTGATGACATGTTTTTATCAGGGACCCATGGGTCCCACCGGTCTGCCGGGTCCACTAGGTGTGAAGGTGAGTTCATTGTGTTTAACATTATTCTGGCCTACCGTCTTCTGTATTTACAAAGTCTTTGTCACTCGTGTTAAAACATCCTTTTTCACAGGGTAATCAAGGAGAACCAGGCATAGGTGTCCAGGTTAGACAGCCACACTTATTTTTAACCAGACATTGAACTGTCCACACATCCAATTATACAGCAGTCCAGGCACTGGAGTTATGTGACAAATATGCAGTGAGTGTGCTTATTTCTCCTCTGCAGGGTCCACCCGGTGCTCAGGGAAGCACAGGTTTGCCAGGACCACCAGGTCCTCCAGGAGCTGTGGTATGTATTTCCATCAATCACAGCTTCCCTCCAGGGAGAATTGCTTTATGTATTCTCATGAAATTCACTGAAAGCCTCATGCTGAGCATCAAAATACTGCATGTCCCTTATTGCGCTGTGTTTACTTCTCCCTGCAGGGTCCACAAGGCCCCCCAGGACTACCGGGGCAGGTGGTGAGTATTTAATCTCTTCTGGCCGCTACAGTTACTGCACAGTGAGGAAATGAGAAAATGGTAAAAAGTTGTGTCTCTGAGGCATTTTACCTCTAACTGGGAGAAAAAGGAATATGATAACAAAAAAAGCCAAAACTTGTACCATGCATAATCAAGAACTTCAGCTACATTTGACGTTTTATGGAATCCTGAGCAGAAGCATGTTAACAACACTTAAAGTTTTTTGGGTTTTTTTGTTTTTTGTTTTTATTAACAGAGGTAAATACTGCTGCTGATCACACCATTTCTTCTTGTTTTCAGTCCCATATACGATGCTGGAAGCTACTTATATACAGTAACTAGAGTCCTGTGACCATGAGAATATTTAGTAAACTATAAGTAAAATACATGTTAAAAGTGAAGAGATGATTGGGAAACAAACAGACAAGCAAACAAACAAAAATAAATTTAAAGCAATATTATGCTTCAGCTATGCATTCCAGCTGGATTATATGCAGTTGTTTAATTAAAGTACTGATGACATTTCGGCAGATTTTAAATGATTCTAGTTTGTTGTTCATTAACAACAAATAATTATATTTAAACAAATGTGGCGTTTATTTGCTGTAAAACAGTATGAATGTACTGCATTGTATGTTTACAGGGGGAATCGGGAAAACCTGGGGTTCCTGGAAGAGACGGGGTCCCTGGCAAAGAGGGCATACCTGGATTACCAGGAAAGCAGGTATTGTATGAGTATGTCAAAGATATTCTTGTGTGATTCGTACTTGTGGAATGCACTTTGTTGTTGATTTGGGTTTTTTTTAAAGTCCAGTGTTACAGTGTGTAATCTGTTCCTCAGGGCATTCCTGGACCTCCAGGTCAGTCTGGCTTGAAAGGAGAGCAGGGAGACAGTGGCCCTCCTGGGAAGGTGAGAACTTGCTCTGTTTCTTGGGCAGTCCCTGAATAAAAGGACGGTTAATGAATTGTCTGCAGTATTGTTTCAGCAACAGGACTGAAGAAAATAACAAGACTGTAAAGATCTACAAACAGCATACAAATGAAAAGAAATCAAATATGAGGGTTAGTCAGCCTAGCAGCTGTTATTAGACTGGTACTATTAAAGTATGACTTCTGGAGTTAAAGTTGACCCAGACGTTGACTGGCATCAACTGCAATTTATTTAAAGTGGAACTATTCTGTGCATTTCAGGCTGATTTTTTATTTCTGAGACCAGAAGGGCTGGGATTGATGGAGTTATTGTCACAAATCGCTTTATTTACTTCAGACCGACCCTCTCCGTAGGCTGTCAGATCAGCCTGTGGGCACAACGAGTGGATTGAGACTCTTCCGCATTAAGCCCCGCCTCCCACCACTGCACTACATCGGGAGCGCGCACCACACCTGCTTTCACCGTCATTGTAACATCTCATAAACAGCAGGATTAGGCTAATATGAACTCAATAAAAAAAAACAAAATACAATGTCAACACATAGCATCCAGCCCTACATGTTGGAACCTGAATCAGACCCTGAAAACGAAGTGGAAAACAGCAACCCACAGCAACGAATGCAGCAGGATGTCTCTCTTTGGTAAACTCACCAGCCATCATTGGAAATAACTTTATCCCACGTTTTACTACCTGCCTGATGTATTTGTACATGCCCTTGTTAACCAGTAGAAGTTAACCAATCACCGAACCTTATCCCCCGGGACGTCACAAGGATTTCCAAGTAGAAAAAAACTCTCTAAAACAATGTGTTTTTCGTCGCCATGGAAACTGAACGGAGAGAGTTCTGGAACTCAAACTCAAACTCAAACATGCGTTTAGGTGATAAAAAACAGAGCCGTTCACGTGTCTGATGAGGATTCAACACTGTAACACTGTAGAAAGCTCAGAAAACTTGAAATACCATAATAGCACCCCTTTAACAGACACAGGCGCTCAAGTGATGTCATATTAACAAAGCTAATATTTACCAGGACATAGCTATAGTAACTGTTGAATTTTTAACAAATGATTGAGCTAGCATTAAGATATTTTAGTCACTGGTATTAAGTGCTAGCTTTGCAAGCTAACTAGCATCCACGTGTCATGCTAACATTGAGCATGTGGCAGTATAATGTAAAGACTTGGTATGGTTTAATTCAGAAAAGCTCATTTGAACACTCAAAAATAATAAATCAATTCACACACATGTAATTCTTTAGGAACTAGTGTGGATCAGCAACTCCTGGCAGGAGACATTATGAACCATAAATAGTCGGTGGCCTCGACTGAAGAAAACAAGTCACAGTTCAGGTGACTTTAAGTGTGCTGTAATAGACTCCCTAGAGGCGCTCTGCTGTATTGTGACAAATATTTACCCTTTTTGATATTTCAAACACAAGTGTTGCTCTGTTTCGGTGTAATGCCAACCAGATTAGTTGGATTTTTCTTTTAGCTGATACTAGGCTTTAAAATTTAAACAACCTTGTCACTAACATTAAATTATTGTTGCTTGACTGGATTTAAATTGGAATGGCTGCAGATAGCTGGTAATAAGGTCTGGCTTGACTTGTAAAGACCTGTGACAGTTCTGCCTGCGAGAATCTTAATTGATGGAAATTTCAGCACAGTAAGACTAAAAATGACTGAAGGTCACTTGTGTTATTTTCTGTGCAGGTCTCATTCCATCATCAAAATCAGTGCGTAAACATTAAGTAACACAGCTTGATTTTTATATTGGAGTTTATTCTCTATTTTTGTACATATACTGTAGATACAAAGGCTGTTAGTAGATGCCAACATCAATCTCTTTTTTTTTTTTTATTACATAAACTACTAAAACACTGCAGCATTCTGTCATGAACTTAACAATCCCCCCAACATAGAAATAGCAGATTCCTCTCTGAGCCACAAGCTATCAAACTTCTTAGCCTGGAGCAAAACTTTTTGTAATGCAAAACATGTCTGGTTTGCAGCTAGATCTTTATAATGACAAAACACAAAAGTACTCACTTCTACCAGGTGCTAACACATGACTGAAGTGTTCCTTGAGTAATGGAATGCAGCACATTTCTTGGAAATGTACCTATAGGGTCATCAAAATCCTATGTATGCATTATTCATGTATAAGGTGTCCCAACTTTTCTTGAAATGAGTTTGTCACATGACGTTACAACCTGCTTGAAGCTTATAAAAGGCAAATACTGTTAATGAATGTTGACATAATGCTTGATTTATGCTGGCGGTCTGCCATCACTGTTATAGCAATAAGGATTGGTTTAAAGCACTGACTTTACACACCAGCAGCATATCATAATATTTATTTTGTGTTTGGAACAGTCAGATAATATTTTATCATCTGTTCCATATCAAAAACTAAATAAATGACTTAAACAAAATTTGCCGTGACATCAACATTCCCATATCAATGTCAACTCACAGAAATCAAGCATAGTATGAACACCAAAAACCTCTACACATGAACCGTGTTAATAGTCGTCTTCCTCAAAGAAGAGTACTCTGCAAAAATGAAATAACCACCTTAAATTGTTTTTTTTTCTTTAAAGAACTTTGCTGTCATATTTAATTACCTCAAACCTCAGTTTCCTAATTTTAAAGTAGTGTTTCAATTCCATATACATCTACAACCTGGTGAGACATTTTTTTTCTGACTTACTGATACAATCAATACAATAACTCCAAATGAAGTGTCCTGGATGCGGTTTCTAACTTGTCATCCTGTTCTGATATTCTGATATCATGCTCTCCACTGGTAAAATATGGCTGGAGACAAACAGAAGGATGGTGCTTGCTTTGTGTGCATCTCAGAATTCAACCCCCATCCTGCTTTTCATAATGTTGATATGAGTTATGGTGACATGTGTCTTAACAGCTCCCCCGCTGCTGAATACCTGAGGTTCAGCACCTCGGACAGAGGCACAGCGATCCTGTCAGTCACTTCAACAGTTTGATAAATGAGCAAGCAACACTTGTCCATCTGCTCACAATCTCTCTTTAGCATTTGTTGTTTCACACACAAACACACACATACACACAATGCACTGCTTAATTATGTCTTAGACACCTACAGTAAACTCACCACAACGACTATGTTCCTGACCTCACCATGTACTCTGACCTAACCTTAAGTTTGAGCCAAAGTTAAGGTGTTTTACATGCTTAACCCTGACATTTTCTGGTTCAGGTCATGTTTTTCTTGGCACTTTATTTCCAACACAAGAAAATGACAGAGGAAAAAATGGCCTGAACCAGCAGATCGTCTTTGGAGTGACTAAATTATTACAGGTTGTTACTGTATACTGACACACCGCATCCTTCCTGGTTAAGAATCAGCATCTTAAGTTTCATCTTAAGAAATCCTGGTGAAGTATGATAGAACCTGTGCGTAATCTTGTTCTAAATAAATCTCCCTCTTGTGTCTTTTATATCATTCCCACAATCTAAGAGGACGGTCCAACCTCAGGTCATACTGCCGAAACAATTTCTCATTAGATGCTTTTCCCCCTACACAACTAGTGGTCATTCTGTAAAACCTGAAGGCTGCATGGCATTCGTGTGGCTTGTTAAGTTAGTCTAGAAAATTATTTTATATGAATTTCACCATTTTGACTTGGACAGATAAACAGTTTCATATTTGTTGGTATTTCCAGAAAGGATTTTTCCTCTCCAATGTCTTGATTCTACAAGTGGATGTACAAAAATAATTTTAAATGTCACCAACCAGACAATGACAAACAAAAGAGTAACTAAGACTGATTTCATGGATGAGAAAAATGACAGTATGGCCATCTAACCTGCAAGCCCGTTACTCTGGCAACCTCAGTCACGTAGCTTTGATGGCCCTCTTACTGACCTCCAGAACTAATGGCTTTGTAATTCAGATTATAGTTTAAAAAGAAACCATTTTTAATATTTAAGGACAAATTGTATCCCACATAGGTCATGGAAGTAATCTATCGTAGCTAGGCAGTGTTCACGAGCTAACTATCAAGGAAATGGAAGCTCTGTCATCAACAGTGGAGTTGTAGTAAAGAAGTCGGTGAAGTACATGGAGAGAATACCGCAATAATATTTCAACACAGAAACACCACAAGTTGTCTCAATGAAACCAGTGTGAAACATTTAGAAAAGATGAATTACAGTCTTCCATTACTCCAAACACGGCGTACTGTAACAGATGAGCCCTGATGCTGTTGTTATTTACAGCCACTGCTACAGACTTTAAAGCTTTCAGAGTCTGACAGCTTGAACAGATAAGGATGGGGCTTTCGTGATGCTCAGTGCCAGCATTTACTCTTGCATTTACTCTTTAGGAACAATAAACCAGCAGTGGTGGTTATATATTTATATACACATACCAGTTAAAACACACTTTCCCAATAAATCCAGTGAGAAAGTATGTCGTTTGACTGGTAGTGTACATATTGTTTTTGTTGTGCTTTTACAGGCTGTTACTGGACCTGTGGGACCTAAAGGAGAGAGGGTGAGTCACTGTTTGTATCGACTTAAAAGCAGCTAATTCTGTACGGGAGTTGTTGCTTGACTGCTGCTTACGAAAGCTTACAGCTCCTTTCTGGTTCTGCCTGATGCAGGGTCCTCCTGGCCTAACACTTCCCGGCATAGCTGGAGAGCGAGGTCTACCTGGAGAGAAGGTGAGTGTGGCCAAACACTGTGTCAGTCAGCAACACAAAGCAGACTGGAACTGTTGAGTGCTTTTCTATTAAAATTGTGTGACTGGATATGTGACTTCTGTCATTCAGGGTAACAAGGGAGACAAAGGTCCTGCTGGCATCAAAGGAGAAAGAGTGAGTATAGTTATTATGTGAGTATTGTCATGGTGGAGAGCAGCACAAAACATGATCACAATGTGTTATCTGTCGTCACATCAGGGAGTGGCTGGTGAACAGGGGGAGCATGGAGAGGATGTAAGTAATCTGCTTGCGCTGCCTGTTTGGTTTATGGATTTACACTTTCATAGCAGTTTTGTAAATAAACTCATGCGTCTCACAACTGAATGTGGATTTTGTTATGTACATTACATAAACAAACATACAGCACAGGACTTTTTAATATATGCTAAACCACAAACAAACATAAAAAACTTTGATAAACAAATCAAATTTTGATCTGTGTCGCTCTTTTCATACAAAGCGCAACGCAAAGTGCTTAACATGATAAAAGTAAAAACAAAAATCAACAATAAAACAAAATTAAACACAAGCCTTTATATGCCAAAACATGTAACTCACTTAAAGGCAAATAAACTTTAAAATAATAATAATAATAATAATAATAATAATAATAATAATAATAGATAAATAGGACCAGCTTGTATAAAAATTTGAAAATATTATATAATCAAACAGTAAAATAAATAAATTAGCCAAAATAATAGATAAAATAAGAATAAATTCCAAAGGAAGAATAAATTCCTTGTCATTAAAGGAATTTTATAAGAAACACCTCAAATTAAAAGCCTGTCAAAAAAAAAAAAAAAAGGTCTTATAAACCTCAGCAGTTTCAGCTCAGACCTTCTGGCAGGACGCACCTGAAGCACACAAAAGTCACATATTAAAGGACCTGAGGGCTCTGGGGGACCTCGTAGTTATTGAGGATGTCTAACACATAAGAAGGCCTAAGATTGCAAAGAGTGTCATAAAAATTTTTTAAAAACTCAAAGCTGCCTTACAGGATTAAACAACATTTAAAAAGATGACAAAACACAGAAAACAGGAGAACACTACATTAAAACAGTTCAAATACCACATCGTGGATAGTTGAGGTTTCATTTGGTTTCATATTGAGGGAAACCTCTCTCGACGGTGTGTATGATGTGTGTATACTCGTGCAGCCGCACAGGATGTCTCACTCATCCTGTTCCACTGTGTGATCACATCCTACTTGAACTTCTCTTGTAGTAGCATGACATTTCTGCTACTTGGATATTAAACAAAAAAATCTAATAGACAATGAAACAAGTGTATCCATCGTGTCGTCGTTTTTATGATGATGATGATGGACATGAATATCCTTTTTATCAAGCTGATTTGCACTGGTTAAATAATGCGATCATGCCCTTATCAACAATTTCTCTTTTTGCTTTTTATCTGTAAAATTTATCTGATTCTTTAATATCACGTATTTTTTGCAGCCATTTTTTATTGGAAAAGTTTTTTGAACCAGAATTAGCCATTTCACAGCTCCTTATTTGTTTTCCATGCAGGGGACTCAAGGATCTCCGGGGCCGAAAGGAGATAAGGTGAGCTCTTCATGTCTTTTTATTTTGTCTGACTTCCAACTCATTTCACTGTGACAGTAATGACAAAAGAACTGTGTTGAAGGGAGAGAAAGGCATCGGACTGGCAGGTCCGCCTGGTCGCATTGGGCCCCCCGGTTTGAAGGTGAGTCGCTGCATGGCTTGTTGCAGATGGAAAAACTGTTTTTATCTGTTCAGTTGTGGTGTTTTTAACTGGACACACCCAGGATTAAATCTCTGACTGCAGGGAGATCCAGGACTTCCTGGTCCAGCTGGTCCTCCAGGGCCTCTGGGGAAGTCAGGGGACCCTGGGCAGCCTGGTGTGAGAGGTGAAAATGGACAGCCAGGACCACCTGGACCCCCAGGGGAGCGGGTTAGTGGACAAAAATGAACTACGTACTACGACTATGTTGTTTCCTCCAGGCAGATTTTCCACGACTTGAGGTTCTATTTTCAGGGTCTCCAAGGATTCGCAGGCCGCGCAGGAAATGTTGGACCTCCTGGTCCTCCAGGACCTGCTGGACAGGCAGTAAGTTCCTGTTCTCCTCACTCTGATATAAGCTGCTAATCCTTCCTAACAGCTGCTTATTAAACTTTAATGCTAGTTGTGCTGTCATCTTGCTTTGTTGCTGGACTGCTGCTTACAGACATGAATTTTCAAAATGATCTCTCAGCTAAATTTCGATCTAAAAACTGATTTTAATTATAAAGAAAGAGACAACAATAACAGAGCACTTGGTGGAATTGCTAATTTATGACTGATGTTTTGTTTTCTAGGGCCCTGCTGGCACTAACGGGGTCAAAGGGGACAAGGTGATCGCCCAGACTCCCAAAGATTTCATCTGTGTAATGTTAATATGCTGTTTGAAGAGTATTGATTTTATTTCTGTTCTCAGGGGGAGGTCGGTGTCGGCATCCCTGGTGCAAGGGGGGAGAGAGGAGATCCAGGGCTTAGAGTAAGACAGTTTTCACACCTCAGTATCTGAGCTTGTGTTGAACTGTGAATTTACCTTTAGAGGATTAAAACTAATATTGATGTACTTTCACATTACTTTTTTGTCCTGCTCTGCTTCAGGGCGAGGATGGTCGACCGGGCTTGGATGGGGAGAGAGGACCGACGGTAAATATTTAAAGTTTCCATTTTTATGTACTCCTTTAGAGAAAATTGTAATAGCAGCGGAGCCTTTACCGCAAAGCTCTCGGAGGTTTCTGCAACCCAGCAGGCAGTCTTTCTGGAGCCATAAAGGAAGCACACAAGCATGAGTCTGATGATTATTCGGCTGAAGAGTCTTCTTCACAGGGACACAATGTGTTCCCTAGACTGTAAACAAATCATTCAGTAGGTCTCTCCCTTTCTCACAGTGTTGCAGTCTGAAAGCGAGATAACCGAAACCGAGTCTGCAACCACCTCACAACCCAAGCAGCGTTGGCATGCAGAAACATGCACACCGTAGTCATTGTCACCGTGGAGCAATATGTGCATCTTGATGTGTGTGTGTGTGTGTTTGTGTTTGTGTGCTCCCATTAGGGTCCCTCAGGGATGCGAGGCATTCGAGGAGAGAAGGTGAATTTTGACTTTCCTTTTCTCTTTCTTTTGTATCCCATTATGTCGCTCATCCCTTGAGGGTTCTGCTCACGTAAAGTCGTGAATAAAATTGACATGTTTGAATAAAATGTTTTACTCTCAATCACCTTTTTTTTTGTTTCCAGGGAGACAGCGGGCTGCCAGGTGACAAGGGAGACAAGGTGTGTGCATTTTAATATCTAATAAGTCGTGCTGTGACTCGATAATGTATTTAGGGTTTTTTTGTTTAGTTTTTTTTATCGATAGAAAATTAAAGAATAAGCAATATGAAGCTAATTTTTGTCAGTGGTTGCTTTTTTGAAAAAAGTTCAGAAAGAGTGTATGTATACACACAATACTGATGAGCTGTGATATTACAAAAGAAAACCCAGTCTATGGAGATGTAGTTTGATTATGTTTCTTTTGTTCTGTTTGTGTAAAACCAAATGTTTAGAGTTTGTACGTCTCTTACAGGGGGACACTGTGCTGGTGGGAGGACCACCTGGAGAGAAGGGCGGCAAAGGAGAAACCGTTAGTCAACACCAAAATGAAACGTACTCTTTATTGCAGCAAATAATTCTGTTTTTACTTCTGATGGATTTTGCTGTTTCATTCAGGGTGACAGGGGACCAAAAGGCTCACAAGGAGAAAAGGGAGTGAAAGGTCAAGAAGGTCCAACAGGAGAGCAGGTAAAAAATTAGTGAAAGATTTGAAGATAAGATCTAAAGTTGACTGTGTCAGCTGTAGCGTTTGACCATGTCGAACTTGATGCTCCACCTAATCATGATATGCACAATGTGAAACCATTAAAGAGGTATCTCTGATTCTGTTCAGGCCAGTGGCTTTTTAACTCAAAATAAATAATCTGTTGTGATTTAATCTGCACCAGATGGAAACATAATCATTATGTTATGCAGTAACCAAAATAACTGCATAAAATGTCATTAGAATGATGTTACAGATTATCTGAATTTATATGCACATTTCTGTCTGTGTGTGTATTTGACATCAGGGTCAGAGGGGAGAACCTGGAGAACGAGGGTCCAATGGATTCCCGGGAGCTCGTGGGCCTGGTGGACAGAAGGCAAGCGATGATGTTCATAGATAATTATTGTGATTAAATAAGTGTTGCTGTTAATAACAAAGTATCCTGTGATCATGTAATTGTTGTATTTCTGCTTTCTCTCTGCAGGGAGAAGCAGGTCAACCTGGAGTGCCTGGTGAATCGGTGTGTGTTTTTACTTTCATCTAAACACCTCTTTATATTCTTTGTGAAGATGTTTCACCTTAATGGAAAATGTCACTTTTATTCCAGGGTTTACCTGGAAAAGATGGACTGCCTGGGCATAAAGGGACAAAGGGAGAAATTGGTATCATAGGAATGAGAGGAATCAAGGTATTCTGTGTGTTTGTGTGCATGTACGTTCCTCACACGTGGTTTCAACCTTTTAGTTTATTTCATGAGTGGGCGATAACAGTCACAACTAGCTAATGGCCTCAAATTGATATGACTGCAGAGGATTAATACAATTTTTTTTACAGAAATGTACATGGAACATTTCATCTTAACCCACTATTATGATGATTAACATCTTAAAACAGGGATTTTGCTCTGATTTAATATCCATATCCTTTCACTTCATCTGAATATTGTAAATCATTAAACAAAGTAAGAGCTAAAAGTGAATGTTGCAAATGTGCAAAGGGAGGTTATGTTTTTTTTTTTTTTATTGTTTATTATAATTATCCTTATTATATTATAATATACAGTTATTTGATCCTGTTGACTAATCATAGAAGTCCAAGAGAAATTTGAACAGCTTGTCAAAAAAGTAGGGCGCAGGCATTATTACATGCTAACATGTCAGACTATTCATAATTATTCACATTTATGATTATTAATGTTTAACATAATATATATTCCAGGAGTACAATGCAAGCATCTATCTGTCTATATGTCTATCACTCTCTCTAAAGACAAAATAAAAGGAATTTGATGAATCATCCTAAGCTAACTGGCTGCTGAATATAAGTTAAAAGTCCTGCTGAAGTTCTGGTGTGTTTTTCTGTTGGAATAGCTTGAGACGGCCTCTTCTGGTCTTTTTGTCACAGTAATTTGTTAAATGCTTTGAGAAAATTTTTTCAGGTTGTGCATTGGTTTCAGAATAAAAACGTAGCCTACATTTTCATGTAGTCCATAACCAAAGTGCATTAAGTTGAATCAGAGCAAAACATGTTGTATATGTATGACAATTATCTAATGGCTGATTCCTCGGATGCCAGTTGCAACCATTACTATTTCCTTATTTGTAACTCTTAACAAATGTAATGACATGTTATTTCATTAATGACATGAATATTAATGACAAGCAAAAATCAATTATCTAAAAACACCTGTGTGTACTGACATTCATCTCAGGGTAAAATGTGAAATTCAGATGTGACATCAGAACCTTGGATGTGGATTTACTGTGGACGTTGTCGTTTCTGTCTGAACCTTCTGCACTTGTATTTCTTATTTTACTTCTACGTGTCACCGTCTGAACACGCATTACTGGGGGGGGGGAGAAAAAGAAAAAAAAAAACTGGATCCAGCTTTGCATCTTTCCCACTGCTGCTGTAAACTTCCTGCACTGTTTTATGTTCATGGTGTGTGTGCCTGAGTGCTTCTGAAGTGCCTGAGTGGCAAGTGAGGGAACAGTCTGTATGGATGGGCTCTCTGCTTGGCTGCTGCGGTGCATTTTTTCCACTTAATGATTCACAAGCCTTTTTACATGTGTCTGTTGGTGATGATCTTTTGTGTTACCAGGGTGACCGTGGCCCCAAGGGGGTTTGTGGAAGTGATGGACCCAAAGGAGAGAAGGTGAGCCAGTAAGACATGAAACTGAAAACTGAGGAGGAAAGAGACATCAATGAAGTTATATGCTGTAGTGAAGAGATTTGAGGACCAGCTGATGAGATCTGAGTCTGCATGTGTTTACATATTGAAATGAAATGATCAGTGTGCGTGTTTTTAGGGGGATTCTGGTATTAATGGACGATCAGGCTTACCAGGAAGAAAAGGTGAACAGGTATGACTAATATCTGATGCAAAACAAGCGATCTAAAATGTGTCACATGGATTGTTTACAATCAGGTGTTTCACGTTGTGTTTTCCAGGGGGACATCGGGCCGCCTGGGGTCCCAGGGAGCCCTGGAAAAGAGGGACTAGTCGGTCCCAAGGTATTCTACAATAACATAGCCAATGTTTTACAGGAAAATTGTTCAAATACGCAACATAACCATTTCCTTTGCGTGGCTGTAGGGTGACCGTGGTTTTGATGGGGTTGCTGGACCCAAAGGAAGTCAAGGAGAGAAAGGTGAAAGGGTGGGTATCTAACTTCAGCTTTTACAGAAGCATTACAATGTCATTCGTATAGATCTAAATATAAACCACGTGGTGCCTAATCTTCATATTCATATGTCCTTACTGCAATGCCACTCACCTTCAGAACCACACAAAATGTGTAATCCACAGTTAACAGTGTCTGTGCTTCAAACAGGGGCCACCTGGTGTGCCGGGTCCTCCAGGTCCCAGAGGAGTGGATGGGCCCCCCGGTTTGACTGGCCCACAAGGACCAGCTGGTGTTAAAGGCCCTGAAGGGCTTCAAGGACAGAAGGTGACTATCCTTATTTTGACTTCATGATTGTTTATTCTCCACCTTGGTCACATGATTTATCTAGAGAGGTAGAGGTCTTTGAAAAAGATGAGAGAGGATAATGACACCAGTAGTTGTAGTGATAAAAGCATCAGCTTGACTGTGCACCGATCTGATGGTGATGCTGTAAAGCAAACTGTACGATCGAAATAAGAATAGATTAAAGTATCATTTATGCCACTGCATCCAAAAAATAGCAGCAGTCAGGTCTCCTAGTGGTGTGGCAGCAACGGAGATAAAACTTTTGACAGTTTTGACATTAGAAGCATGATGTAAGGCTGATATAAAAAGATTACAATCTTTGTGTTTCTCTCACCTTTGTTGTCTTTTTTCTTCATCATCATCTGGCTCTTTTTTATTTCTATGGATTGCTTCATGATGATTGACAGTTTGATGGCTTGTCTGGTTCATCATCAAGTAAATAAAGGAAGCTGAAGATGAGGTACAGGGCCACACCATGTCTCTTTGATGGATGCACCTTTTTTGTGACGGAGACACTCTTGATTTACCCGTAGCATCATTTGCCAGTCCACAGATGTACCGATATTTCTCTTCCTTTCATCCTTGAGATCTGCAGAGAGGATTTACTCTTAACAGATTTTTGGCCAAGGTACCAGTGTGATATCAGAGAGATACTGTATTGGAATACTGGAGGCAAAACAAACCTCACTAACACAAACAGTGGGGTGCATGCATTATTACATGCTAACATGTCAATAATTATTCACATTTATGATTATTAGTGTTTAACATAATATATGTATTCCAGGAGTACAATGCAAGCATCTATCTGTCTATATGTCTGTCGCTCTCTCTGAAGACAAAATACAAGGAATTTGATGAATCAAGAAAGAAATAGAAGTGAAAATTGTAATAGTATTTCTTTTTTATTGGTACTAATTTAAGGAATAATTAAAACATTTTAGGATTGACCGAACTATCTTGAGACTTAGAAAGGGAACACACAAAGTCAGTAGCCCGAAATAAGAAACTTTACCAGATTTTCTTGAATCTGGATTGGAAAGTTTGTTTAATTTTACTCTAAAGCTTAACCTGCTTTGTACCTTGGATAGATTCAAGCACAAACATAAAAATGTCTCATATTTATCCCTGCAAAATTTTTCAAATGATTTAGAAACGCGTAATGACTTATCCTGAAAATTTCAGACTTATAATCAGCATTCTGCATTACCTTTAATTAATACAGCAAACCAATGTATTATGACAAGTTTTAAACCCAGTGGACTTTTATTTAATTTAGGAAAATACATCCTGAAGCGTTTCCTGGTGCAAAGTTTAGCTAAGCTAACTGGCTGCTGAATATAAGTTAAAAGTCCTGCTGAGGTTCTGGTGTGTTTTTCTGCTGGAATAGCTTGAGACGGCCTCTTCTGGTCTTTTTGTCTCAGTAATTTGTGAAATACTTTGAGAAAACCTCATTAATCCTCTTATTCTTGGTTAAATGCAACTCTTCGATCCAGAGGTAAATGTTGTCTAGGTAGGCACCTAGAAGAGGAAAAGTAAAGCTTTTCAGAACTGTTAAACTGAGTCCCTTCTGTTTCAGTAAACAGGTCGCAGGAAATGACAATCTACAGACGATTTCTCCTAAATAATCAACAACAAGTACAGAAATCTCTCAACAAGAAATGCAATTGGCTTTCAGTCCATCAAGTCTTTAAACTATCTAATCTGTCTGAGCAACAACCACAAAGGCTCTCCATAATGTCCAGACTTGTTTTGAACCAGTCATCTGCTCTACCTAGTCACTCATTTCATCTGTCAAAGTGTTTCTGTCAAAGTGTTATTGCAGCTAATATTTAAACTAATGTGGTGGAATAGTATAATGAGTCACTGCTAGGCCAAAGCATGAAGCAGGCTCTGCCCATCAGTTATTTTATTACACTCACTTTTTAATCAGCAGCCTAGTCTGCTTTCCTCTTATCCTGCCTGCTACCACCTTATATGTCACTGTCCTTAAATCATATTAACCAGCAGAGTCTCAGTGACGTCCAGCTCAGATGTACAGTTAACATCACACTAACATGAGGTAACATCAGCGGCTGGTGAGCAAAGTGCTCTGCACACGATCCGGTCCAAAAACAAACATAAAAGCTGCCTCCATGCTGTGTGTGTAAATTTGTGTTAATTTCTTTTGCTTGTTTATTTTTTCCTATTAAAAAAAATGGTTCTTTGTTTTCAAAGTCTTGCTGCCTGCTTTAGTAATGTTGCTGTGCAATTCAATACATTTCTATAAATAACTTAGAATTAATGGTCTATTTTTTTTTTTTCAAATCATCAATTTTATTCTAATTAAATTTCATAACATAAATATGAGTTCATGAATTTATGTGTACGAGTATATGCAAAAGAGATTTGTGTGTTTTAAATAAACAGTCATCAGGTATGTGACACGTGGCACCGAAAGCTGCATTCAAAGATATGTTTATCTCCTGTATCATTAATAGCTGCAGAAAAGCTGGTGGTTGCTCATATATTGAGTGCAGCATTGATTAAGTCAAGTGCTTGAGCTGTTTATTGATGACTTTGTAATAACAGTGGCAGAAGTGGAACATACTGTTATGAATGTGAGATGAACTTTAATGACTGTTACATAACCTCACTCCATTTTGGCTACATCAGGATAAGTTAATGTAGGTAGGAGTTGGTGCATTTTGGCTGTTTGAAGAAAAAATTACAGATACTGTGCATGTCTTCAGTGATAAAACTATTTAACCCTTGGATGCATCATATCCACTACAGTGGACAATGATCTAAAGGTTGTTTTTTTAGTATATTTCTAAGTGAGGATGGAATATTTGCAGTTTTGACAGTACAGTGGACATTAAGAGTCACCCAACACACTGCCACTGACCAAAGAATAAACTAATATATATGCAATAACATGCAATTATATTTTTTTTAAAACACACTTTATATCTGACACCAAACCTCAAAGTCCTACAGAGTAAAAAAAAAAAAAAGAAACAACAATGAAATACAGAAAATTAACAATTACAAGCTTTTCTAAAAAGGAAGGTTTTTAGTTCCTTTTTTTTTTTTTAAAAAGTGATAAACAAGACAAGAAAATTATACTAGTATGACAATATATTGTTTTATAAATATTTATATAGAAAAGATCGACTAAATAAAAAGGCAAATAATAAAGACAAAGAAAGATGTCTCTGTACATGTCTGTCCAAGTAAACTATTGTATGGGGGGGGTGGCGTTGTTTATTAATAATTCATGCATTGGAAGGTTAAGAAGAGTGTTTAATGATTGTCATTGCAAAAGTGTTGAACCGTGATGTATAATTACCAACAGTACTTACCGCTCAATAGTAGATTACTGAGTGATATCCTTTTTGTTTTTGTTTATTTTTTGGGGGTTTTTTTGCCTTTGTTTTAGGGAGAGAGAGGTCCAATTGGCCCTGCAATGATTGGCCCACGTGGGGTCCCAGGCATCCCTGGGGAGCGAGGAGAGCCGGTCAGGATCTTCTCATCACTTTCTGTCTCTTGTTGTTTTCTTTGCAAACATTATTGACGGAGCACTGCTTGCTGAAGTCAGGAAATTCCTGACCTTACAATGTAAACTGCAGAACAACTGCATCCTTTTCAGCAAAGCTTTTTTATTTTTTATTTTGTTGATTTCAGTGAAATTTCAATGAACCAGAACATAATCATGTAAATCAACAAACGGAATTTGTTAAAGCTGTGTTTGGTTTTTCTTTGGACCCACAGTGATCCCATAAAATGACGCATTGAAAGCCCCATTTGTTTTAATACTAGAATAGGTATAATTACTAGCGCTGCTTTAACCTCCGCTTTGATTGTTCCACTTGTTTGTGCTGCAAATCATCTCAGCCACAGAAACGTTTGCATTAGGAACGCTTCTGTGGGTCGTATATACCCTAATACATGTCCATGCTGCAGGGAGAAATGGGGCCAGATGGAGCCAAGGGAGACAGAGGAGATGCAGGCATGACGGTCAGTGTGAGATCCTTACCTCAGGGCCCAGTTCAAAGACACCAAATGGCACACACATGTCCACAGAGTCAAACACCAGGTTGTTTGTAACAGTGTTTTGCCCTGTTTGCCTTTTTCTTTTGAATTTAGGAAGATGAGATCAGAGAGTATGTTCGCTCTGAGATGAATCACCACTGTGGTGAGTCTTTCAAACAGCTTGTATTGCTAATTTGTTTCTCTGTTGTACTCAACTTGATCTCCACATGGTGATCAAAGAGTGTGTGAGTCATAATCCCAGCTAAACTTTATCAAGTATTATTCAAGCGAAGCTGTCGAGAACAACATCAGTACAATGACTCTTATAACTGACCTTCATTATTCCATCTCTTTTTTTTTTTCTTTTTTTTTCCCCCTCCGGTCTGTTTGCCTGATCATCAGCGTGCGGAGGTGAGTGAGCCATTCAACCACAGCATAAAAGAAAAACACAACATAAAGGCAGTGCATTAGCATTAGTTACAGCTTTATCCTTTGCAGTAAATGCTTCTACAGGGTGTGCAGTAACAATGTATTTGAAAGAAAAAAAAAAAAAAAAAAGGAGCGCATTATCTCTTAAGTTAATGAAATGTGCGGCCATTTAAACTAATGCGAGCAGGTCAAGTCATTCCCTTCCCATTTATTTAAAAAGTAGCCATTTGTCTAACTTACTCCATGCAAATGTCCCGAGGATTATTTATAAGGCATCATTTCTAAACAGTTTTGTAACAGTGAAAATAAACTATTGATAAAATATAAAGCGTAAAATTCCAAAGTGATCAGTTTTGGCGAAGTTTAGTATCTGAACTGTTTATCAGTGCAGAACCACGTCAGTGTGATGAAGCAGCAGCATGACAGCTGCTGGGTGCTCATATGCATGAAGCTCTACAGAGAATATGGCTTCATTTTCTTCATGTAGAAAACCAGATGATTTTAGACTTTAGTTTTCTGTCTTGTGAAAAAGTGTTTGACTATAATGACGCAAGTCTTCTCTGCTGTGACTTGAGTCTTTAAAGGATTTAAAGAGTTTTTCATAGGATCTTGGAAAAACTTGTTGAATCCTTTTTGTTTTGTGTCTGTGTCACATTGGTGGAATCATTTTTCCGGTGCTTTGGGGGTGTCGTTGGTCTGTCTAAATGTCAAAAAATGGTGACTGAAAGTTTGTGAACCTTTATAAATTTTCTATATTTCTGTACAAATGTGACTGAAACAATCCCAGATTTTTACACGGGTACAAAAAGTAAATAAAAATAGTAAATCTAAGTAAATTACACAGGAAAAATGTAAATATCTAAAATCTTGTTCTACAGATTTTAAATATTTCACTGCTCCAACACACCTGATCCAAATGAAATGGATCAAGTACTTATTGTGAAGTCCTGCACAAGCCAGTTAACAACCCACTAATTTGCATTAGGTGTGTTGAAATGTTAAACATCTAAAATCTGCAGAACCACGGCCCTTCAGGACCAGATGAAACAGTCCCAAACCATGATACTACCACCGTATTTTTAAGTTATTATTTTAGTGTTTGTCTTATTTCTGGTGTCATTTTTCTGCTATCCAAACACACAAATCAATGAATACTCAAACTTTAAATCTGTACACAAAATAGTTTTCCAAAAGAACACGGTGGTTTTGTCTCCTCACAGTCCTGGCAAGTTCACCATCATCGTTCACTCCCACCTGAGAGACATCTAAGCATTGTCTCAAGTCAGCATTGTCGAGGCGTGTGATTGCTTAAGTTTCCCCAGATTTCTTTGTGATCTTGCTGACCACCTTGTGCCAACATCTCATGTTTCCTCATTTAATACATGGATTTTTCCTGAACAATACAGCTGATCCATTCCATTTCTCTCCGCATCGTTGACCGCAGCATTGTTTGTGTGCAGCCAGACTGTTACTGTCTTACATATGTCTGTGCATACCTGAAAATAAGTCTCCCACTAAAGCCCCATGTGTAATTTGAACCTTATAAGAACCCCAGTGAGATGTAAAACTATAGTCTAAATGGAAACAAACCGTTGTAACTTTCTTCCAGTAAATTCATAATCCAACATGTTCACACACTCATTCATTAGATAGAAAATAACTTTCCTTTTTTTTTTTTTCTTATTTTAAGTACAGCAAAATATTCCCTTTTTAAATTGTTTTTTTAAATATAGGACCTGTAAAGACTTGATGGTTGTCTGTCACAATTATGCCGATATAAAAGTTCGCAAACATACAAGCACCACAGTCCTACCAGAATATTCTCTTCTTCCCCTTTTTTCATTATTTTGCTTTTCTGACTTAAATTCCATCTTTCTATGGTTCTGTCGCTGTCTGAATCCTCTTTGTTCTTTCGGTATTCCTTTTGCTCTTCTTCCTGTCTGGTTCTCTCAGGTTCAGGCCTAGACACTCGGTCCCAGCCCGCAGTCAGGGCTCGGCCTGCTACAGAGCAACAACGGGTACTGAAAGGGGACAAGGGTGAGTGTTTTCTCCACTGCTCTGTAGTTGACCTCAGTCTCTGTCTTTGTGTCCGAAACAAACAGGTCAAACTAGTGGCGCTGCATATGAAGACCTCTGCTCATTGGGTGGTTTTCTTAACAAGAAAACAGAGAACTCCATTTGTGGCCCACTGTCAAATCATGTATTTGTCTGGTAATATATAAGTATAGTGTCTTTTTACCTGACCCCGTACTGTAACTTGGAGGTTTGTTGTGTTAAATTTACAGTCAATGGAAGATTTTCAACAAACAAAAATGACTTAATTTCTGGTTTAAAGTAACTTTGGTAGATGTTGGTCCTCACCGGTACTAATTCCTAAAAGTTTGATGTGTAAAAGTTTTCTTTAAAGGAATACTGTGTAACTTTTTGCCACTAGAGGTGCCAAACCTGTAACTTCCACAGGCCGCATGACACTGTCGTAAAATTAAATTAAAAACATCACTATAAATGATAGTTTTGATAATGACAACTTATGTCCGTAAATTATGAAAAACATCCACATTTGCCCTTAGCATATAGGACATTACAGTAGTACAGCACATGAATACCATAAAACTAAGCCTGGCCATAAGCTAATCAATTTATTTCTTTAATATTTACAGGAATCTTGTTGTATTTCTGTAGTAGTTGTTTTTGCAAAAACTAACTTTAGCAGCTTAGACATGCTTTTGTTTTCTCTCTCTCTTTTTCTCCCTTCATCTTCTTTTTTTTTTTTTCCTCTTCCCCTGCCAGGTCCAGCTTGGCCATATCAAGACTGACTATGATTGCAAAATAAAAAAAGAAAAAAAAATTATCATAATAATGAAAATATTCAGATTATCAAGGGCAGCTAAATACATGAGATGTCTCCCTTGACAGAGCAAATCTGTCTGGCAAAAACACCAGCCCAAGTTGAGCTAAATGTTTGGGGAGTCACGTTAGCTTTGGTCGGTCTGTCACCAATTAGCTTCAACTAGCTGCATTTAGCTTCTTCTAACCACTAGAACTAAACTTACTGCCACTGTTCTGAATAAATGCTGGCTGTAAGATTTGAAAACGATTTCACAACAGGCAAATAGCTAACTTACCAGTCTAATATTAATAAAGCAAATAGCGTGGCTTTAAACATCCACACTGTTCTGTCATCAGACTCCAGCAAGTCAATTCTTTGCCACGATCGACTCGTTTTATTTTCTACTGAGCAATTCCTTTCCTGCTTTCTCTTTTTGGCGTCCACAGACACCATTTTACCATCTTACTTTATTCAGGCATGACAAAATTTCATTTGAAAGCAGATGCCCTCTGTGTTTATAAAAGTGGAGCCATAAAACCAAGCTCTCCAGGTCACATGATCCCATGACAGACGGATCCATCTCCTGTAAAGTTACAGTGTCTGGTTTCTGAAGAGGGCAGCCTCCTCAGAGCACCAACACATGTCAAGCACTTTATATTGATCCTGGAAATCATCCATTATTACTCACATCAGGTCAAAAGTTGCACAGTATCTCTTTAATTCAAGTTCAACCAGAACAACAGCAGTCACTTTAATGTCGTTTTGGCTTTATTCTTCAGATTCTGTATAGGCCTGATGAAGCTGCACCAATGATTAACTTTCATCTATTGGACACTTTTAGAACAAATAGTTCAATGGAGTCCTGAGATTGTGGAGCTGCCCTGAGGTCTTGATACCTCAGGGGATCGGTTTTTAACTTGCAATTACTCGTTGGTTTTTTTTGTTTGTTTGTTTTGTTTTGATAATCTGTTAGTGGTTGAGATTGACATGAAGATCACAATATTTTCTAAGATATCAAGGCTCCATGAAGTGTCAGGTTACCTGTTAATAATTGTTAATATTATATTCTAGATATACCATTAATAACTGACTATATTTAGCAATTATTAACTGTCCTATATAGGTTAAATTAGATATTTATACTCTTAGAATGATGGCACACAGTAACTTGGTTTTATTTACTACATACATATATATATATATATATATATATATATATATATATATATATACACAGATGCATAGTCATATAAAAATATTTAAGCAAATATTTAAATATTTACTTTCTTCAAGCTGTGTTAATATTTTAGAGGCTGATTAAACTAGAAGGCATCTGTGCTCAGTAGTAGTCTAATATTAAAGGGTCTGAATACTATTTAAAAAAAAGATGTTATTCTTTGCTTTAGTTTTACAGAGCTGCTTGCAGACAAAAAGAAATTGATTCATGTTGATAAATACAAAAATATGGGGAAATTTGAAGCAGTCTGACATTTACTCATGGCTCTGTGCGTCGCCGAAGCCCTACAATCTGTCTGAAGGCTGAACAGTGTCAGAGTCAAATGAGAAATGTTGACCTGTGTGTGCTTCTCCTTCTTAAGGCCGTGAACTACGTGTGGTGGTGAACACCAATGACCCAGACTACGAGCACATCTACTCCATCGAGGCCCTGGATGACCCTCTGGATGATCTACTCTACATCTCTACACCCTCAGCCAATCAAACGGATGGTATTTTACTTTTTATCCTGTTTCCAATGCTTTCATCTTGTCAGGTAGCACAGTTTGTATTAAAAAATATCTGTATACCATTGACCTGACTCTTACACCATGTCAAATTTAAGCTCACTTCTACAGTTTCTCATTTTACATGTCGGAATCCCAGCAGCAGCAAAGCCTGCAACAAGCACACACCATCCTGTGTCTGTGACCTTTACTGTTGATACCCTAGTCAGGATCAATCTCCCACTATCATATTCATACATTTCTCTTATAGTATAATGCATCTGTGCTGTGTGACTGTGTGCGGACGTTTCTGTGTGCATCGGCAGGTGAGGAAGACAAAAAAGACTCTGTGAAAAAAATCAAAGTCGAACCAAAAAAAGCAGCAAGCGCTGATGATCAGAAAACATCAACAGTTGATTGTCAGAAAACAGGTGAAGTTGCGCCTCTGACAGCAGACAAATCCAAGTCAGTCAGGTTCAAGAGGAGAGTCAAAGAGGAAGGTAAAGCAGCTTGTGTATCTTCTTCTGTTTGGGGGATCCATTCAGGGTTAATTCAGCCATTCTACCTGTCTGGTGTCTGGCTCCTCCTGCATGCAGAAACAAGCCTGCCTAATAAAGGGCACCTTGTCTGTTCACCCGTCAACTTATTTTCGAATGTCTCTGTACAGTTCAGGTCATCAGTTATTGATAAGCTAAAATAAATGAAGCTTTGCATGCATCCAGGAAAAGCCAAAAGAACAAAGGTGGTTATTTGCATCAATGTGTTGCCTCGCATACTTAATGAAGTCAGCAAGCCGGTTAAATGATTGCAGTGATCATGCGTGCATGGTTTGGGCCCCCTCCCTCTCATTTCTTTGCTTTTTTTTCCCCTCTGATTTCTCTAGTCTCTCATTCTGTTTGTGCTTATGCATACATCATACTTTTTTATGTTCCTGTCTGCGTCTGTGTGTGTGTGTGTGTGTGTGCACTGCAGATCTGTGCCTGCTGCCTATGGATGAGGGTAGCTGCACACGATACACTCTCCGCTGGTACTTCAACAGTCAGGTTCAAGCCTGCAGACCCTTCATCTACAGTGGCTGCGAAGGAAACGACAACCGCTTCCTCCACCAGGAGGAGTGTGAGGAGGTCTGCCTCAGTGAGACTGAAGGTGCTAAAAACATAAAACGCTCACACACCTGTTTATGTCAAGTAAGGTATGCAAACTAACATGTGGCCTCTGTTGTGCAGGTGCAGATTCTCGTCTGTTAAAGACGGCACGATGATGGCGACCAACAGCTTGTCTGCTAGAAGACTGTTTGCCTTTAAATAGATTTTACATATTATGCCATCAAATGTGTGCGGTTTTTTATTTTTATTTATTATGTCTTTACCCCCACCACCACCACTACAAAAAGACTAAATAATTTTCATAAAGATGAAACGAAACCTTACAATTGTGCAGCGAAGAAGCAAAAAATATGTATATTTGATGATTTCAAACTCAAGTAGAGTTTACTTACTTGTTTTCTAGGCTTTGCTTTAATTACCTTTGTTTTTTGGCCCTCTTGTGTAGTTATTTTAGTATCTGCAGTGCAGTGTTTGTGTCACCCTGGCAGCAAGACTAATGGCTGCATACAAAGAGGAGCAAATTACCCAATTCACCTTAGTGTGAACTGAAATAAAGTAAACACCAGTTTGGGAAAGCTCATCATGTTTTTTGCTAAATGTGGCTGTTTTAAGTCATTAGTGTAAGTGTGTTGTCTTGGATCTAATTATTCGCCTAAACAAGAGTTGAGTCTTTGACAGAAATGGAACTGGAGGGAAAATCTCTCTCTTAATAAGGTTTTTATTCTTTATTGATTTCAGGAATAAATCAATCGCCCACACCAGAACATCCTCAACACTAGGTGTACAGCAGCCTTTTTAAAAACAGATCTGCTCTGTTCCAACTCAAACAAGTTCAGAAACGCACAAACTCTGAGATAAATAAAATAATCATGCATGTATCTAAACACAAATTGCAATGCAAATGAATGCCAAAGTACACAGGAAGTCTGAATACTTCATGTGTCTCCGTGGAGTTATTTTATCAACAGTTCTTATTCATAGTCACTCATTTAAGTGAACACCTTGACAATGTTGAGCTTTCAGTTATTGGTTTTTTTTTGTTTTTGTTTTTTTTTTATAAACTTTCATCAGGAAAGCCCCCAAAATTTGGTATCAACATTTCTATTTATTCAGTAAGTAATAACAATGTTGACACATCATGACTTTTATGTACTAGATATTAAACTGTGGCACTGCTGTTCCAGCACCTCCCAGGTCAATGCAGACCTGTGGATTGGTAGTCCTGGGTTTTTCTTGACCAGGGGTGGTCCTTGACGGCTGCAGTCCTGCAAGTCTTCAATTTCTCTGCTGCAAAACATCTGACTTATAGAGACAAGACCTCAAAAGATCTTCTTGACTTAGAACTATTACTTTTTTTTTTTTCCTTTTTTGCTGGTCCATTTCTGTCACACAGTGTTTATGCTGGCCCGGATAGGCTGTCGCCGTCCCTCTGTAAACATGCAGAACTATTTGAAGGCATCTTTTTCTGTTTGGATGACATCCAACATCAATGAATTTTGGACTTTTGCAGAATCTCAAAAGCTCTGTTTGAGCCATGACATTCATGGCCATGATCAGTGCAGTTTAACGAAGAAAATCCAAGAGAAAAAACACCGGACGTCAGTTTGTTCCATCAACACTAGACACAAACCTCCAAATAAGTAAACATGAAACCAAACACTGAATTTTGTTTTGAGAATGAGCTTTGCTGAAGTGGTAGTTACTGAAAAGCTATTGTAAAATAAAGTCTGACTTTGCTAAGTTTCAATCCTTTGCACATAAAACCATTGATCTTGCTGTCTACTTAGTAAATTAGAGAGGTGCATTGAGGGTTCCGGAGGGTTTTGCCTTCATTCCAATTGATCATTGAAGGTCTATTCATGATATTTTTGTTATGGTTCTTGCCACAAAGAATCAAATAACTTGAATTTAGAGTGATATTAATAATTTTATCAGTTTTTCTCTAAAATCTCATCTTTTTAATTAAATAGTTCAACTATTGGCTAAAACTCTTAAGTCTCCTGGAAGTTAAATTTAATGTTCCAGAGTTTCCTGCATGCCCCATACATCTCTATCTCACAGAATCTGATGCACAAATGACAAAATAAAATACTGTCTGTATTTCGCAGAGCTACAAAAGTTGACTGATGTATTTCTGGAGCTTTGTAATTTGTGTTTTACCAGATAAAAGCCGAGCGTGGCAGCTCAGGACACGACCAGCCTCTTTTCGCTTGAGATGCAGCTCTGAAACTCACTGAAACAGAATTTTTCTGCAATGCTTAATTTGCTTCCTCCCTTTTGTTTTCCTTTAAAAAAAAAAAAAAAAAAAAAAAAAAAAAAGCATTTTAACTTTTTACTGTAAAACAACAGTATAGATCATACGTAGAGACAGTAACTTGTTTTTTTTATTTTGCTTCACTTTTTGTGCATTAGCTAAATGGTACAGTTGTCTTCTTTGCAAAGTTTCAGATAGATAATTAAGTCAAAATGACTTATATTTCCATCCAGACCCTTATAGCTACATAGTACTGTCTACAAATGTGGCAATGTGCACATTAGCTTTCAGGTTTTGTTGCATTCTTGCAATGATATTAACATGTAAGTTGTGTATTTGAGTTCCTGCCATCAGGCTGTCAGGGAGTCAAGTTTCTGGTATATTTAAACGTAATTTCTATTATTTCAACTATAATTATTTTATCAGAAGAGAACGTCCAGGAGCCTGAATATGGTGTTCATATGTTCAGTTCTTCAGGTTGCTTGTGTGTCTTTCTTAAAAAGCAGTGTTAAGACTTAAACAAAATTCCTTCATACTCATTGCAGACCCAGATTAGTAAAAAGAAACCCATCATAGCCAAGATCCTGGTGTGTATGAAAATACTATCTATGCAAAAGACAGAACAATAATATTTGCCTCCAGGTCCCTGCTTTGCCCACGTAACTTCTCATATTTTCTTTCAACAAAAATAACTGCAAGCATACGTATACTGGGTTAGTATTCTGCATATAGTTTTATCATATTGTATTAATTATGAAGAATCAAGCACAATATTCTTTGTACATATTTTTAGTTTTTGGGGAGAAGTTGATTTTCATGACTGCATGTTTATCTGCCAGAGAAAAGGTGCTACTTTGAAAGGTATTTTTGTACCGTGTTGAAGGTGTAAGCTCGTTTATTTGTGTGCTACAAGCCTCTATTGCTGTGCTGTTATGGAATATTTTAATGAGCATTTCTAATAAACCAAATGTTTGAAAAGAAACAAAGTCAGCGTATCATTTTGCTTTACTTCAAATCTTTTAATATAAAAATATATTGTACAGGATACTCTACATTTACGTCTTTTTTTGGGACTTCATTAGCAGTCAGAAAACGAGAAGATAAGATTCAAATAACTACATGATTATTTTTTTGATGGAGAAGATAAGCAAGAAAGAAATTAAGTGTGTGTTTGTAGGTGTGGGATTCATTAGATGTTCTAATTTCATCAGCGAATTTTATTAATGAGAGGATTTTCCGCTTGTTGGCCACAGCTCCTCCTTCCTGCGTGTCTCCATGCTCTCTGCCCTCACTTGATTTCCCCTGGTTTGCAAGACACTCCATCTATATCACCTTTATCACACTTCACCCAGCTCCTTACACCTTCATCAACTCCTCTGCCTCTTCCTGACTATATTTTAAAAGTTATCAGTCATCTCCTCTTCGAGCTGTAAGCTTTGTGTTGGAAAGATGTGTGACAGCTTAAACAAATTAAACGCTGTTCTGCAAGGACACACTGACAGAGATCTTGTGCATGTAATCATGAACAGGTGGAAAATGTTTCGACTTGCTCAAACAATTATCCAAGAGAGTCGCTCTGCACCCTGCCTAAGCTGCCACTATCTTGAGAATTTAAAATATCTGTGTTGTACAGCACTTCAACATTGGATAGGAACTTTGCTTCACCTTAAATGTTTGGAAAATAGTGTCAATTCTTCTTTTTGACTAACATTTCCAGTTAAACTTCAAATCTTATAAGTAGTTAAAGAGTTTAAACTGATGGCAAAATGCACCACATGGGAAAAGCTTGTGCTAGGTTTTGAAACGTGTCCTAAAGATTTGTTCTCAAGCAGTACTGAGGTTAAACCCTGATACTGGATGATATTTCCTGGGCTCCAGTAACCATCCTCAGTCGGTGCAGGTTGGTCAAGTCTACACCAAACTCAGAAAATAATTTGTCTTGCGCAGCTGAGCACAGAGATTCTTGTCTGGATGTGAAAGGTCTTCACACAACATCTGGAAGCTGGAAGCACTCCGATCACTTTGAGATATCAGCACTCAATGGAAAAAACATTTTCAGTTGCTTACTTTATATATTTTAATTTTCAGATGAAGTTACTACATACAATGGTGATATATAATTTTTTTTTTTTTAAATGAAAGGTTTTAACTCTCAACACTGATGCATTAAGCTTTTCATATTTCCATAGCATACTTTCAAGGCAGCATTTTAAGAAGCAGATATGTTTATAAAAGCTTGTTATCAATGAAACTTAATCAGAACACTTATATATTGTTAACTTCTGAAATGCATAAAGCCTTTCAGGCCTGAGCTATTTCTAAGCAGCTGCTGAAAAAATAGATGTTTCCTTTGAAAATCAACAAATATAACAAATAAAAAGAACACTAATGGGATGAATGTAAAGGTTGGGAAATTCTGCAACCTTTGCTGTAAATCTTTGATTTGCATTTGTGCAGTATGTGAAGATTATCTATGACAAGACTAACTCAAGTCACAGAGAGCAAAATATTAGACGTTTTACGACAAAGAGTGCAGGCAAGGTCTCCAAAATGGCCATTTTGAGACAGTTTGGCACCACTTCTTGTCAAAGCGTGAAAATTAAGGGTTCCATTTCCACTTAGAAATTTGGAAATCCACTTCACCTGCTAGAAGTGGAAATGAAAGTAGAACACAAGACATTGGAAGAAGAATTCTTGTAGAATTCTTCCCCAGCCACATTTGCTAGCTCTGTGGGGGGGATCCCAAGGCGTTTCCAGGCCAGCCGAGAGATATAATCCCTCCAGCGTGTCTTGGGTCTTCTCTGGGGTCTCCTTCCACAGGGACGTGTACGGAAAACCTCACCAGGGAGGTGGCCACCCTGTGGAGGAAACTCATTTCAGCCACCTGTATACAAGATCTCCATCTTTCGGTCACAACCCACAGCTCACGATCATAGGTGAGGATAGGAACGTAGATCGACTGTTAAATCGAGAGCTTTGCCTTCTGGCTCAGCTCCTGCTTCACCACGACAGACAGGCGCAGAGTCCGCATTACTGCAGACGCTGCACTGATCTGCCTGTCAATCTCACGCTCCAGTCTTCCCTCACTCGTGAACAAGACCCCAAGATATTTAAACTCCTCCACTTGAGCCAGGACCTCACACCCGACCTGGAGAGGGCAATCCACCCTATCCTGGCTGAGGACCATGGTCTCAGATTTAGAAGAGCTGATTCTCATCCCAGCCGCTTCACACTCTGCTGCGAATCACTCAAGCGAAAGCTGAAGATCACGGCCAGATGATCCTAACAGGACCTTGTCATCTGCAAATACCAAAGACCCAATCCTGAGGCCACCAAGCCGGTTCCTCCCCCACCATCTGAACCAACTTACCATCAGGTGGTGATTAGTTGACAGCTCCACCCCCTCTTCACCCGAGTGTCCAAGCCATGTGGCTGCAGGTCCGATGATATGATTACAAAATCGATCATCGGACTGTGGCCCAGGGAGTCCTGATGCCAGGTGTGCATATGGACACTCTCATGTTCGAACATAGTGTTTCTTTATGGACAATCCATAACAAGCACAGAAGTCCAACAACAAAACACCATTTGGATTCAGAGAGGGGGGAGGCCATGCCTCCCAATCACTCCTCTCCAGGTCTCACTGTCCTTTCCCACATGAGCACTGAAGTCCCCCAGCAGAACAATAGAGTCCCCAGAAGGAGCACCCTCCAGCATTCCCTCCAAGGACTCCAGAAAGGGTGGGTACTCTGAACTGTTCGGTGCATAAGCACAGACAACAGTCAGGACCCATCCCCCCCACCCGTAGGTGGAGGCAAGCTATCCTTTCATCCACCGGGGTAAACCCCCAATGTACAGGCAAGGTCCAGCCCCTCTTGAGGGTACTGGTTCCAGAGCCCTATATCTAGCCGGAACCATTTCACTGTTGTTACATATAAATAACTGTCATCTCAAACATTTATTTAAAAGCATCAATTCATATAAGAATTATCCAAAGGAAAAGCAAAATAAACATTTTACTATTTGTTTTTTTCTTAGTGCGAACTTTTTAAGAAAATGTATTCAGAGTTTATCACCTTCATCACCACAGTTTTCGTGCACAAGCCTGCACCAATGTGAGCGTCAACAGTAGTAGGACCACAAAAATCCTTCGCCAACTAATTCTGTATATTCCCATGCAGATATCTGTTCATAAAGATTATTTTAACACTAATGCATGAAAACTGTCCAAAGGACTCATCGGCCAGTTTGTATGTCTCATATGGTTTTGGTAATGAATTGTGTCCGCAACGAGAAATGAATGGGGATTCAGTTTATGTGTCTGTGTGCTTTTGAGATAAAATTGTCTCTTTTAAGAACAGATTCTATAGAAAACTATATATATGTGCAGTGGGGACCAGAAAAAACAGGGAAATATATGTATTCGGAAAGCTAATTTAGCTTGTTGGAAAAAATGTCCTGTAAAAATTCTTTGCTTAAACTGCAAAGCCTCAGCATCTTATTACACCACAGCTCATTCCCTGAAGCACTGAAGTGTCATCAGCTTACTTATTAAAGCATAGATATCCTAATGACTGACCTACACTACATCGTCAGGTTCATGCAAATGCTTTGGAGGAAATGCAAAAAAAAAAAAAAATATATATATATATATATATATATATATATATATATATATATATATATATATATATATATATATATATATATATAAATAAAGACTTGACGCTGCATGTATGAATTTATACACCTGCCATATGTCCCTGCTTTTATTTCAACCTCCTCAGCTCCTTGTGTCTGTTTTCCAAAGGTTTATGTAAGACTGTGTGTCTGTGTGATAGGTTGTGGGTGGGTGTGAATGCTCACTGACATACACACGAGTTTTAGCATGATTTATGTACTTACAGATACATTTCACATGTCCTAAAAATAGCAGACATCACTGATCTCAGCAGCCATAACCAGTCAGCTTGAAACAAGGCACCAAAGCCTTTTGAGCTGTCTCACAAGCCTTTGAAAAGACATGTGAAGAAAGTGGTGACTGTGTGTGTGGGGAGGTAAGGGGTGTGTGGAGGGGCTGCTTGTAAATGACTGACTACAAAAGTGTGTCTCTATGAAATGAGGGGAACTCTAATAACCATAACTAACTTGATATGTGCTCTGCCACCTCAATGGGTAGTAAGGACTCTCTCTGTGAACAGAAACAGTTGTACATATTCACGACTCAAGGTTGTCCTTGACTGGCTGGAGCTAAGTGAATACTGTTTGGTTGTTTAATATTAATTGCTAAATTCTTTTGAACCACCAATAAATCTGCAGATCTGAAAAGTAGGGAGTTATCTTGCAGTTTCTAAATCCCTCCAAAACAGTAGTACTGAAATAAAAGTTTAGCTGATGATAGCTTACTATTATCATTATGAGCTGAAATGTAGCTCACCAGGGCTAAAAATCATGCAACATGGAATTATTAGAGTCAAGTATAAGAAATATGCTTCTGCTTTTTTTTGTTTTTTTTTTGTTTTGATTTTTGTTTTATCTGTGACCCTTCAAGGGTTTTTGCAAGCCACCATGATCTTTCTGCTGGTCTGGTGGATCTTGTGGAGGACAGTCATACACATGCTGTGAGCACAATTGTGGCTCCCTCTGCCTGTTTGAGATCAGAACTGCTTTTAACATCCTTTCTTGGATATGATGTATGCAGAAACACGTCTTGGAGTTGTTCATTTTTCTTTTTCAGTGACCTTGACTGTTTAAAGCCCCAGGGTCTTGGGTTGGCAGAGAGCTACACTGGTAGAACCTCGCCAAGATAGAGGAGCAAGCCAAAGTCTCCCTCTCTCCATCACTCCTCTCACGCTCACTCTTGTTCTTTTTTTTCCTGCCACCCACTTCCCTCCACAAGTACAAAGGCTGTTGCTATAGCAATAAAACATGCCAGAAATGTGCTCGATCTCACTTTTACCCTCATAGCCACATTAGCATATGATCCATATCACTTCTGTCAAAAACACCGAAAGCAGCTGTGTCTGGGCTGCCCCGTGTGCTCTAGATTTAGCCATACAAATCATCAATGTCGCTGAAATCGCTGACAGGTGAACTGAATAGTGAAGTGCTGGAACAAGCTGATCTGATTGATCACAACAACAACCCACAGGACCACTGCCAACATCTCAGTGCCACATCGTGCCGGACAGTCCACCGAGGTCAGAATAATATTTAGTCTAGTGTTTTTGATATGGTGATGTCTTGAGGCATCTTGCCAAGTAGCAAATTCTCAGGCTAAATGAAATTAAGCCGATGCAAAATTGTGAAAAATCCAAATGCCCTCAACGGTTATTTGAGAGTGCTAACTTAAGTCAATTCCCATAAACCTCCAGAGTTTACAACAGATATTATGTTATATTTTCTTATGGTATGACAGACACAGTGTAGTTGCTGACCTTTAGAAATAAACAAATAAGCCAATTTGTCCCTTTAGAACTGTTGCATGGAAGCATGGAAACTACTTCCTTTACCCTTTTACGTCATATTAAGACTTTAGTCATAACAAAGCTTTTTCATCAACTTTAAAATCAGCTTTTAGAGATAGATGAGTTGGATGACATGTTAGGTTAATTGGTTACTCTAAATTGCCCATAGAGTGAGTGTGAGCATGAGTGGTTGTTCGTCTCTGTGTGGCCCTGCGATGGACTGGCGAGCTGTCCAGGGTGTTCCCTGCCTTTCACCCAAAGCCAGCTGGGATAGGCTCCAGCTTCCCCGTGACCCTGAATTGGATTAAGCGGTTCAGAAAATGAATGAATGAGTTGGATGACAATGTCCTCAAGTTCATAATCAATCCTTTCCTTTGCACATCATTTCAGGTTGGGAAGCCCCTCGATGAGAACAGTCAAGGCATCAAACTATTTGCCTGGAAACCAGTGGAAGACATTATGGTGACTGTCATGATAGTCACCTTTACATGCAGTCTTTATGCAAGTGGGAGACAAGAAATGATAATATATAAATAAGAACATGCACTCGAGGGATAAAGCTTATGCATGCTGTTCCCAGCAGGTTCCTATAACACTCTGACCTCATGTTTAATCTATTCTTTGTCCTAGAGTTTGAGGGCTGAGCAAAAGTTCTGTCCTCTCTGTAAGTCCTTCACTTGAATGCCTACAGTTGTGCCAGTCTAAGCATTTATTCAGCCTATTGATCCGAACATTTTTGCTAACCTCTCTATGCCCCTGGCTGTACTGACAACTTTCACACAAAGCGATTTCAGTTACAAGCAGCTACTGCACAAAATCCTGCTTGTTCTCCTCACATTTAGATTTTTATTCATGGCAGATGTGTGTTGTGAAATGAAGGTTGGACAGAGATACACTTTAAATTAACTGTCTCATTTCTGAGCCGTTGAATGGAGCAACGACCAACATTGGAAAAAAGGCACTCCTCTTCTGCTCAAGCTTAATATATCTCAACCTCATCCCCCCCTTCCGCATCTTGTCTCCTCTCTTGTCTATATCCTGCATAATAAGACAAGTGAAGGTGTTGTTTACTTTGTTAATCTATCCTCCAGCAGATGACTCAGCTGTTCTCTTCATTACAGCAGTGATGAGCATGGGCCATCTGCGTGTCACGGTGCCTCAGCATTATTGAAAAGCTCCCACGGGATACCTCAGAGTTAAGCATAATTTAGCATATGCCATTTTTTCTAATCTCTTCCTGCTGTCATTCATTTTGGCTTATGCTCAAACTACTGATGGCTTGAGATTTTGTTTGTTCCAGCGTCTGAACTCCCTTTCCATCACTCTGTCTTTTTGCCTCCTTTCAATCTTCTCCCCTCCAAAGATCCACTTCCCACTCTTGACTCCAAGCAAATCTGTAATGTGTAATTTTGCAGCTGACTAGGAAGCAAAGAGCGGTGGAAATTGTTAGTTACTGCAACAGTAGGGGAGATAGAAATAAGATAGAATCCTGTAAGATGCTTCCTGTTTTTCAGAACTGATGCAGCACGTAGAGCTTTTCACAGTGCAGACTGTGCAGTGTAGAGTGCATCAGGAGCAACAGTTTGCCTTTAAAGCATGAGCTGACATTTAAACACAAATGCATCATTTTTAAGGAAGCTGCCAGAGTAGTTCAGGAACAGTGGAAATAATTATTCTTCAAGAAATGAAAATGCAAAAACTAAACAATAAAAAGACTGATGACTTTTTTTTCTTTTTTTTTTAATACACATGTATTTTTGCCACGGGCAGGATGCAAACGTGGGTATTAAAGGTTTATTTTCAATACAAAACCAAAGCAAAGCACTACATGATATGAAATAAGAAAGTAAGATACCTTTTTCATGAGGTTGAAAAAGTATCCTTAAAACACATTTTCCTACTGTAGCAAGTATTCATGCAAAGTTGCATCAACCTTCTCAACACCAATAAGAATTCTAATTTGCAAAATTAAAATCTTAATTTTCCATGTCCAAACTTTGGACTGATACTCTAAATCCACAGTATGTCACAATGTGTTATATATGTTAGATGATTATACAGCCAATTTATAGGTGGATTGTATGAAAAACGACAAGTCTATGTTTTTATCAGAACCTATCCTCCAATCACATCTCCTGTTTTTATTCATATTAACATTAATATACCCACATCTGTTGTTGGTGTGCTGGTGGAAAAAACATGCAACACAGGAAACAACTCTTCACTTGGCTCATTGGTTTCTCGACAGTCTCAACAGGGTTTACAGCACTGTTGTGGGAGCAAGTTTGGTAACAAGCTGATATTAGCTTTGTTGGAAGAACCAGTCTACAACTACAACAAGAGAAGAGAACAGATGTAAAATCGTACTGCGATAAAGTATGTTGTAAAAAAAAAACATAACAAGAGGGTCATGCAATAGTGTTTTAATACCTATATAGAGTACAGATCAGTCTATGTAAATACCATACTGTATTCTCTCTTCCTCTGAGGCTATCTTTTGGCTGCATAAACCCGAGTGTTTGCTTCAGCTCCTATTTCTCAGTCCATTTCTTATCCTTTCAACCCAATCTTTTCTGTCCAATGCAAAAGATAAGACTGACTTTATTTTCATGAACAACAAACAAGTTAGACTAACTTCAATGTGATTAATATAGATACCATATAGAAATAATGAAAAGACTGAAATCATTTGTTGTTTCATTGTTTCTCTTTTTATGCTCGTGCACCTCTTGGCACAGTGCAGTACCCCGACCAGGTGGTGGTTAAAGCAAGTGGTCTTTGACAATTGCCTTAGTTCTGGAAAGGCACCAGGAGCTTGCAATGGCATCCAGGAAGGGAAGTGAACAGCTAATCACCTTTTTGCAGTTTTTATCACCCTCTGCAGTCTCTTCCTGTCAGCCACTGTGTAGCCACCATACCACACAGAAATGGCTTGCACTGACACACTCAGCTGTGGCGCAGTAGAAAGTTACTAGCAGCTGCAGTGTATTCCATCTTAGGACTCTAGGACCAGGTCGTATTCTTTCTTCTCTTCACCATTGAATTGTGCAGTTTTTAGCAAAACAAAATCTGACCTGCAACAATAGCTGTAAATCCAGATTGGGAGACCTCTCCTTACGAGAACATACTCCCGTCCCAGCATGCAACACTGTAATGATGTACCTTCACAATTTCTACATCAAGTTGAAATGTCATTATTTAATTCCCCAGTGATAACTGAAGTCTGCAGTCTGCATTATGTGATGCCTTCCTGAATACAATATACTTCCATAAACTTCATACATTTATGTACCAGTATAAATCTACATAAATCAATGTCAGTGCTATGAGATTAACCACAAAAAAAGCATCTCCATGTCAACCATGTAACTTAAAAGCAATTTAAACTCCAGCGGCAGCACACAGATACGCATATTAAATCTAAAAGAAGGCTTGCACAGTTTTTACACATAGGTCAAAGCACACACACACACACACACACACACACACACACACACACACACACACACACACACACAATAGGCTGCAGTGTGCCGGTTAATGCAGATTGGTGACATTTACCTCTGGACAGCTTGCTCAGGAACTATCATGTTGATACTCCATGTCGCCGTATTGTGTAAAATGTGGCATCGGTACTCTTTGCAATGGCAAAAATGAGGTTGCAACAACAGCTCTTAGTAGTTTTAAATGAACAAAGGCAGCAAAATAGTGTTATTAGCACTGTCTTTGTGTAGAAGAATAACTTAGCTTGATGTAACCTCATTTGAAGGCTTTTTGAATAATTAAGGAGGTTAAGAGAGATTATATTGTGTATTATCAAGCAACAACTGCATGAAACTGTGCTACATAAAACACTGTCTTCCATATGCAGTGGTTATCATCGGTGGTATACCCTCATATGACTGATTAAACAACTTTAGAAATGTCAGCCAAAGTGATGCTAATCATATGCTTCATTTCTTCCTGCAAACTGTGTGTGCAATAATAAGATCATTGAAATTATTCTAATAGTTATGCATTAGTTTGTTAATAATATAATGATTGGGAATAAACACGATTATTTCCAGAAATTATTTAATCAATTTTGATTAAATAAGATTTATGTTTTCTTTGAGTCTTTGTTTCAATAATTAAAGTTTAAAATGCAGCTTTAAAAACTGCCATATTAAGTTGTGGTGTCTGACTTTTGCAAATTGAAATGATCCTTGACCAAGACATAGACCTTTTTACACTTTTATCTCAACAATAATGACATTATATATTGAGTAGATCCACAGTTTGTGATTTTAGGGGGGAAAAAAAGTCCTTAAAACTGATATGAAACCAAATATTCTTCAAGTGTTTATAGAAACAAAGAAAGAAAGAAACACTTTCCCTTTAATTCCACTGGTCTCATACATGAGCTCTCATATAGTTTGTGTTATCAGCAACATCACCAAAGCATTGCAGATATGAGCACTCTGTTGGCTTCTGATGTCTTTTACACGCAAGTCTCAGCAGCCAGATGACCTTTCCAGTGGGATCTTACTGCAGCTGCAGCTTGCATTTCAGCTTGCTTTAGGATGATTTATGGTCAGTGTTTAATCCTTCCTTCTTAAATTAAGTTTGTATTTAGTTAATCATTCATTGTGCTGTTGCTCCACACCCATGGGATGATTACCTGAATGGTTTTTCCAGTCTTTGCTTATCAACTAACCTGGTACAGCCACTCCAGCTGCCTAAGTAATTGCCTATTGATTCATTAAAATTTGCCTCAAGCTCCCAGTGAATGAAAATTGTGACATGGGCTGATTTAGTCAGTGTGGGGGAAAACAGGTGATGTTAGACAGGAGATAATATCCTCCTTGTCAGTGTGGATGGATGTATGGGAGCTGAGTGAGAGGATGTAACAGCGTTCCTTCGCTCTTAATCAGCACATTATATCTGACAAACTTCAAGGAATATCTCCACTAAATCAAATGGCAACCTAAGACTCTGAAAAAAGAATGAAAGAGTAATGCCAGTTTATAGTTGTAGCAGCTTATATAAAATGTGTAGGATGATGACAAACAAATATGGCATTTATGCATGGAGGTGTTGTTGCTGCTGTGCTGAAGTAGCCAAATGTAGCTCAGTGAGAATGGAAGGGGATTGATTGGCTGTACATGTACATGGGCTGGGATGATGCTTGCTGTCTCACAGGCAACGGTGGTCTCTCAGGAAGGGATCAGGGGGGAAAAAAAGAGTCAGGGTGTGGAGGCGGGGGGGGGGGGGCTGAAGTGACAGGTCAGTGCTCGGCTCATCTTCCATCCATCACACAGTCCCTTTGTGTTTCAATCAAACCAAAAATGTCTTGACTGAATTTGACTGCAGGAGTTGAAGAGAAAAAGCCGTCATGCAAACACCTGTGCCCACTTGTGCATGCCAGACAAAAATATCATCCAGTCAAATCAAAAGGCATGTTTCTCTCCTACTGAAACATATACGTGCTCCTTAAATGTTTTTTTTTTTTTTATAAGTTATCCTGTTTGTGATATAGAAGGAAAAATACTTTTTATTTACTTCCCAGGCAGTTGGGGGGAGTGGGTGGGGCAGCAAAATTGTTCAGTAGCCATATTGTGTGTAGAGATAAAACTAATTTCACAGACCATTAGACTTATTTGAAAAAGCAGCCACACTCACAGTAGGCATACAGCTTCAAGAAAATTATAGTTTACAGTACCTCCAAATACCAGCTAAAGATGATTGGCCAGTCGTGCCGGGTCACACAGCCATGGTAACACCGTCAATATTAGACCTGCTGTGCAGGTCTACGGCTACTTCCTGGGTACACTAATGAGAGGGCAAATCAAGCTGTCAGTCGACCCCCTCCTAAGGAAAGACACCATGAGCTTATACAAATACACTTCAGAGATGGCATTTAGTGGACTGCCTCTCTGTGCCCTACTTCCTCTTCTTTATGCCACCAAAAGGTAATTTTGCGTCTCTTCATTTATAATGCAGGACTGTGATTGGCTGGACACCGATCAAAGAGCAAATTTCCTCGTTTCTTCTTCCCCGCTTCTCTTCCTTCACTCTGTCTCTCTCTCTCCATCTCTTCCTTTTTTTACCCCCTCCATCTCACCCATAATCCTTTCCATCTGCCCCATACCCATAGCTCAGCATCTGCCTCTCTTAAACCTCAGCTCAAGGTCATTCTGTCAAGCCATAGTGGCCTCACAATTTTCTTCCCAAAGCATTTCCTTTAATCAGATCTCTTTCTTCTTAATACCATTCCATGCATACAGTTATTAAGTCACAGTTTGATGGTTGAGTTTCCCGTCTGGTGTATCAGTATCATCTTAAGTCCTTTGCTTATTTCTTATGTCTGCATCAAAGTGCTTCACTCTGCTCTGCTGTATCAGTGGGAGCTGAGTGAATGACAGCTCCCTGGGTCACAGTGGTTTTATTGCTTCCTCATCTCTTGAGTCTATCTGATCAATCTTGCCTCTTGTGTTTGAGTGCCTTTCAAACAGGAAGTGTGGCTAAATCAGTGGAGGTGACATGGTGAGGCATTGTGACATTTTAATTCATACTGTCTCAGTTTTATGGTGCACCGCGGTTGGTCATCTTTTCTGTCCATGACTGTAATGAGGTCAGCTTGTGTCCACAGCATGTTTCTGTCACATTCAAGGGCACATCCCACTGTGCCTGAATGTAATTAGTGCTTAAACACATCTCAATTATACCCTCAATAAACTTGACTAAGCTTTGGCTGTGAGCTTAAAAATTTAGTTTTCAAACCTTAAGAAAGGTAGCAATTATCGCAGTAAAAGCCATCCTTTTAAGGTTATTCTTTGAGTTTTGGAAAGCAGCAACAAATTACACTGGGCAGAAATGGCTGATTTGATAATATAGTCATATCTAAATACTGTAGTTTTACAGAAAACAATTAACAGACAACAGATAGTTGTTTATTGACAAAAGTTCTTCCCTTTCACATACGCTAAGATATTCTATTTCAATTGACTTTTTAAGACTAGATGCAACATTTTCATTTGGTGTAACTAATTTCCGTAATGACCGATAGTTCTTTGATATCATTGGGGTTTTAAAATCCTTTATTTAAAAAGAGGAACACTGCTAGTCCTCCAGCATCATTGGCCAGATGAATTGATTGCTTCAACCGTCAGATAAAGTGTTTCTGAATCGAGATGGGAACGAGCCTCATGTGTCGAAAGAATGAGGTCAGCTGAATACCTGGATGTACCGAATGACAAGGTTTTTCCATAAATGGATTTTTTTCTTCCCCAATGGCACAGGCATATTCGAAGATGACAATGCCAGAATTCATCAGGCTCAAATTGTGAACGTGTGGTTCAGGGAATAGGAGACATCATTTTCACTCATGGATTGGCCACTAAAGAGTCCAGACCTTAACCCCACTGAGAATGTTTTGGATGTGCATGAGAAGGCTTTGCACAGTGGTCGGACTCCCCCATCATCAAGACAAGATCTTACAGTAAAATAAATTCAATAGGAGTCTTGTGACTGCAGAAGCTTGTTGAAACGACACCAGAGTGAATACATGTTCTAATCAAAGCTAAAGGCAGTCCTACGAAATATTGGAGTGAGTGACCTTCTGTTATTTGGTTGTGACTTTTTCTTTAGGCCAGGGAGTGCATGTATTATCCCAGCTAATAAAATGTGGGAATACTCCCTACCCATTACATTCAACAGCATATTGAGAGCAACATGCATGAAAAAAAAAGAAGAAAAAAAAGATTTTTTTCCAAACTTTGATCAAGTAATTATGGTGCCCAAATCTCACTTAAGAGTGACTGAGAACCAGGATGAATCAAGTAAAGTAACATGATTTAAGAAAACCACTTAGAAAACACACTCTCCAGTACAAAACTAATCAAAAACAAAACAGTGGGCTTCATCCAGATGAAGTACAGCAACCCTCCAACCACCAAATTCAGACGTATACACTTTAAGTGGAACTATTCTGTGCATTTCAGGCTAATTTATTTTTATTTCTGAACCCAGAAGGGCTGGCATTGATTGAGTTATTGCCACAAATTGCTTTATTTACTTCAGACCGACCCTCTCCGTAGGCTGTCAGATCAGCCTGTGGGCAAAACGAGTGGATTGAGACTCTTCCGCATTAAGCCCCGCCTCCCGCCAGATATAAATTGCCACTGATTGGTCAGCTGCCACTGCACTACATCAGGAGCGCGCACCGCAAATGCTTTCGCCGTCATTGTAACATCTCATAAACAGAAGGATTAGGCTAATATGAACTCAATAAAAAAAAACAAATACAATGTCAACACATAGCATACAGCCCTACATGTTGGAACCTGAATCAGACCCTGAAAACGAAGTGGAAAACAGCAACCCACAGCAACGAATGCAGCAGGATGTCTCTCTTTGGTAAACTCACCAGCCATCGTTGGAAATAACTTTATCCGACGTTTTCCACCCGCCTGATGTATTTGTACATGCCCTTGTTAACCAGTAGAAGGTAACCAATCACCGAACCTTATCCCCCGGGACGTCACAAGGATTTCCAAGTGGAAAAAACTCTCTAAAATGACGCGTTTTTCGTCGCCATGGAAACCGAACAGAGAGACTGCTGGAACTCAAACTCAAACATGCGTTTAGGTGATAAAAAACAGTGCCGTTCACATGTCTGATGAGGATTCAACACTGTAACACTGTAGAAAGCTCAGAAAACTCGAAATACCATAATAGCACCCCTTTAAGGTAAAACTGGAAGGAAATTTCTGTTGTTTTAGGTGGTTAATTTGTAAATCGTTATCAGTATTTTCAACATTCTATCTAACAAGCTACTTCTTCTGGTGATTATTTGATATGACACTGGAATAATTTCAATTTAGCCCTGCAATGGTCTGGCGACCTGTCCAGGTGTACCCCGCCTCTCACCCAAAGACTGGTGGCATGGGCTCCAGCTCCCCCACGACCGGACTAAGTGGTTTGGATCATGAATGAATGAATGAATAGTATCTGGCAAATGTTTGGAGGCACCTCCTCGATCATAATTAGTTGTTAAAGACAAAACTTCACAGCATGGTATGTTACAGAGTCAGGTACCAGCTGTCCATCCAACAAACAAACAAACAAAAAGAAAAGAAAAAAAAACACCATTTGATACTTTTTTGTGGCTGCTAAAACACAAAGTAGATTAAAAACAAATTTATTTGTTGTTAGTTACAACTATGTGCATTTGCAGTTTAAACTATTTGTATTTGTGGCCTTTGCTTTGCTCTGGAAACTTCTTGTCCTTCTACCTTAAAACATGAAAGCCCTGTGGCAGGAAAGCAGCAGCAAAGACTCCGTAGAGGACAGAACCAGGCAGCATTAACAACAACAGACATGACATTGATAGAGTCAGACACAGTTTGAAACGGAGAAGCCGGGATGAAGGTGAGTTGCAGAACGGCAACAAAGGTAGGAAGGCTAAAGCGGCTTAAATAGCTCATTCTGTACGAGATTTTCCAATTGACTGCGTAGAAAAGAATCCACTCAACAGAGATTTGGGCTGAGATTGAGTTTGTGGCCTTCCAGCAGTAACAGTATGCTCAATTTATGATTCATAACAAACTCTAGTGGGTTTTTGAAAACTTGCATTTGATATATGTAATGGAGACCACAGTCCTGTTGACCACAGCTAACGTTGTGGATGGTTTTAGTGACTAAACAGAGCAAACAGCAAAATGAAATGGAAAATTGAACAAAGAACATATTAACATACCCCCCCCCCCCCCCCCCCCCCCCCCCCCTCCAGCTGAACTTTTGTCTTTTTTCTGTCTTCTGTTAGCTTTCAGATCCCTGGGAGTTGTTCTAGCATGACATTTCCAACCTCAGGATGATTTTTTTTGTGGTGCTGTTATATACACTGCCTGGTCAAAAATTATTTTAAACAAAGGTCATACACACCAGACCTGACCAACTTCAGCAACTCCAGATCATAGACTACCCCCACAGGTTTACAGTAGGTACGAGGCATGATGGCTGCATCACTTCACCCTGCTCTCTTCTTATCCTGATGTCCCATCACTCTGGAACAGGGTAAATCTGGACTCATAGGACTTTGCTCGAGAGTCCAACCTTTATGCTTCCCAGCAAGTTGAAGCTTTTTACTCCTGTTAGCTTAACTGATTAGTGGTTTTCTTATGACTACACTGCAGCTCAGTCCCAGTCCCTCAATTTCCCTTTGCATTTGTTCATATGGAAATGCTCTCACATTCACTATTAAACAGCCCTGAGCTCTACTGTTGTTTTTCTTTGCTTTGATTTCACCAAACATTAAAGTGACCACCAATCACCTTTATTCAGGAATGTTTTCCAACCACATTTCTTCCTCATAGATGATGGTTCTTCACCATCATGCTAGATTTTAATAATGGATTAGACTGTTTTTAATCCACTTACAGTAGTTTCTGTGGTCTCCTTGGATGTTTGTTCTGCTTGGTGCAAACCAGCTTCTTAAACAGACTAACATCTTTTTCATGCATGTGTTTTTTCCACATTGATGAATAGCTTCCAATAGGAGGTTCAGTTTAATCCAGGAGGCAACTTTTTTTGGCCAGGCAGTATACAAAAAAGATATACTAATATATCATAAACCTAAAAGTGGAGGTAATAGTCATTAAGTTTGTTTGTCATTAAGTTTATCATTGTCCTGTTTGTGCTGGTCCATTATGCATACTGTGTCTGTGTGATGGGTTATGAAAGGACCAAGCTGTCTCTCTTTGCTGAACGTTAACTGTCTTCAAAGCCAGCTGGTAAACTGCAAGTTTTTGACTCATGTTCCAGTTCAGCCAGTGTCTTTGATGCTGTGCAAAACAGATGGACCCCCAGACATCCCCAAAATTGTCTCCCCCAAAGGACTCAGTAATCTGCATTAAAAAGGTTCCAAAAAATAAGTAAGCTAGCATTCGCATGCATACTGACACCATACCATAAATGTTTAATCTTTACATTATGGAAGCATGAAGATATCTAGAATAGAGGGTTTATATTCAATACCTTGTATGTAAAAAATGAAGAGGAGAAAAAATTATTTGATTGTTTATTTATTTGACAGCTTTAGGGAAAACCTTTCACAGAGGAAGAACAAATTTCACTTTCATGTGCAATATTTTATTTTGAATAAGATATATTTTCTTTTAACAACTTAGGTTTTTATAGATTAACATTTATAAATAAAAGAAAACCTAACAATCATATTACACTTTGGTTCTGGTATTTCCTCTTTCCTGTGAAAAACTAGTCAATGTCTGCAATCCATGATGTTTCCAAGACAGGTTCATCGGAAAACTTTCACTGAGGAAATGCATTGAAGACAAAAGGCCATAGCCTGATATCACTCTTTAAAATTCAAAAGTAAAGTGTTTCCGTTTAGTCTTATCGCTTTTTACTGACATTTAACAACCTTATGAGGAGAGGTCCTTTGCAGTAGAGGGAAAGGTATTTCAGGCTCTTTTGACCAAGTCACGTGTTATGTTTTGAGCTTCTCAATAGAAATACCAGAGGCTCTGCTGGTGCAGTTTTAACCCAAAGCTGCATGTTGCAACTTCATGCCCCAGTCTCAGAGCTCTTGAAGGGCATTGTGGTAAATACAGGAAATCATTGAGGAAGATGAGCTGATAGAGTACACCCAGCAGAAGCTACAAAAAACAGATGGATTGAAAAGGTAATTTTTTAAATGAGCATGTCATAAAGAAAAAAAAAAAAAAGAAAAAATTCAGGTTAAAATATATCAAAGCAAAAACAGTTTGTGGTTTAAGTGGTTTTTTTTTTTATATAGTTAAGAAAGAAACATAAGCAGATTGTGATTAGATATTTATAGGTGTTTTCAGTTTCTTTCAAGTGTTTCTGTGTATCTTTAGATGTGTTTCTGTATTTTTATTTATTTCTTTCTTTTTTGCCCTTGGCTAAGAAACACAGGCATATGGCATGTGGGTGTTTGGCAGATGCTTCTAATCACTGGCTAGCTTTGCATTTGTATGTGACTGTTTTCACAAGAGATTCAGATCGGTAGCAAGGGCGGCTTGATGTTTTTGTTTGTTGGAGAAAAAAAAAAAAACACTGCTGTGGGCCTGCAGAGTGCCCCATGTGCCCTGTATAATGTGCAGTGCAGCGAAAGGAAAAAGGTGGGCTACTAGGAAAACTTGATAGCTAAGGGGGTGGAGCATGATGTTGGTTAGGATGGCATATACAGAGAGTGATTACACCTTCAGAATTAGTTGCTTTGTGCAGTCCAGATATATTAACCCAAACTCATAATGCATGTCTGTCTTTTCATCTCAAAATTTAAGTGCCCCATGATATGGTACATTAAACACCTTCAAAACTCAGATAAGGACTCATGAACCTGTAGAATTACACAGTTTTGACAGACTCAAGAAAATAATGAATAATTAATTCTTGTCGGAATGAATGTAGGTGGAAGTGGGTCTGCATCAATTTGATTTATTTTTAGAGCCATTAAGTCTTTTTTGTTCAAGGTTGTTTAGACATAAATTTTCCAGCATCTGTGTATTAGCCCTCAAAGGGTCAAACACAAGCATTTCAGGGGCGTTTACAGCTGTAGATACATTTCCACATTTAAAATAAGGTTTACATCCAGACTCCTATATTCCTATTTACATTTATGAAAAGCAAATGTTTACATAAAGAAAAAAAAGGGGGGATGTTCTTTTGGATTTTGAGCAATCGACTGCCCCAGCCCTCCTTAAAGACTCCAGGTGTTCACACCTTTTATCTTAATCCCCTTCTGCACATTATCTCACATATTCCCTTGCACAGTAATTTATGTCTGCGGCTGTCTGTGGATCAGCGTGAGAACTGCACTGACAGGGACCTTCTATTGATTGTACCACAAGGTCACAAATGTAACACTCTGTGACCTTGATCCCGTATCACAGCTCATGTCAGTGCTCAGCAGATAGATTTACTGTTGTAAATATGGCTTCAAACCACATGAATCTGTCTTTAACAATCATCCCCCCAGCCATGAAATCACAACATGGAAATTCCTTAGTACAGCCCCTGGTGCGCAGCAAGGATAGAATGGTCTATTCCTCAAGCTTTCCCCACAGTGGGGGAAACTGATATCATCAAGTGGAGCTCATATACCCAGCTATTATCCTTTGAGGGAGATCAACCGAAGTATGCGTTGTATGATTTAAGAGAGAAGGTGGGAGGGGAGGTGGAGGAACATTTGGGAAATCTCGTTGAATTACTACAGAGAAGCGTTCACCCTTGAGGAATCTCAGGTCGTCCTTGTGAAAGGCTACCCATCACGCACATATACACCCCATCTCCCCCACTCCACCTCCAGCATCCCTGTCTCCTCCCCCTTCCAACAAAAGCCCTTTTCCACCCCCCCATCCTCCCTCCCTCGGCTTGCAGATCCACCGTATTGGTCGCTGAGATGGAGCGACTGCGCTCCAGCGAGCGCTTGGCGCATGATCAGGCGTTCGACCGGTCCGTGTGTGGGATGCTGTGCAAGTCCGCCGCGTGAAAGTGGAAAGGTGGAGCGCGCCGTGTGGAGTGCGGGAATTTAAAGAAGAAGAAAAAAACAAAACAAAAACAGCAAACAAAGGCTAAAACACTGAAATTGTCTTGTTTGTGAGCGGACAGGAGCCACTGCTGCGCTTTGCATCTGCAGGCGTGGAGGGTTTCCCCCCCCTCCCGCTGTAATATTTATGACAAAACGGAGGCAACATATTCCAGTCACGTTTTTGGCCGACAGCCGGCTGTCCTGGAGAGCGCTGGAGTGAAGCAGGGTCCAGAGCTGGAGAAAGCGCACCGACACCTGCAGTAGGATGTAAAGGGAATTCCCAAAACCCATCCTGGTAAGTTTAACACTTGTCTGTGGCACTTCTTTTCAAGAGCCTCGTTTACCCCCCCCAGCAGATAAATATCCAAAGTCCCTTCATGATTGTAAAATGTACTAATGCAGTAAGAGGATTTTATATGTATAGATACAGTTACTTAAATGTAAAGGTTTTAGGCTTTCCACATGATAATACTGTCTTCTTCTCCTCGGTGATTTTGTGTCAGGGGTCTTTTTTTTCCTGCAGGATTAGATTGTCTAACGCTGTTGTGATTGCGGACAAGGTGCACAACCAAATCACCTCATGCTCAGACTTCAGAAAGGCCTTTTATCAATACCCCGTTTGTGTTTCAAATCAAGCGACTAATCAATGGTTCAAATGTCTGTCTGTGCTTTATGTTGTGTTCACAGACAATCGGAATTCTTTAGAGTAAATAAAATAGAATTGTGTTGATTTGGGGGGGGAAAAAATCTTCTCTGAAATAACTTGTTTTGGTTTGTACAGAAGGGAAATGTCTGTCTTCCAAGTGTTCCATTTTCCAGTGACTGTTGATAAGCTTCAGTCACATGCATGCGCCACGCTTGACATGGAGGTGGCCCCTTTGATCATTTTAGAGCAGGGGCTCAGTCAGCAAATTAGTGTTTTCACATTTAGTGTTTCCTAAAATCAAATGATCAGACACTGAAGCTCATTAACTGATCTTAGACTAAAATAACGACATGGGACAGTCACTTTAAAGGACTATTTTACACGGTTTCTTTACCTTTATTTAAAAAAGACGGGAAATGTCATCACAACACACTTCCAGTATCTTATTCTAAAAGTGACAGAACATTTACATTTCCTTATCGTGACTTATGCCTTATGCAAGTGTTAATCACAGCGATTGTTGTTTGCGAACAATTGTATCTATAAAGCTCTGTTTTTATCTTAAGTTACTTTCCAAATCCCACATGTTGTCTGCATGTTCCATAGCTGAAAGTGGAATATTTTGAACACTGCTCTCCTCTCGATGAGCTGTGAAATGGGAGCAAAGTTGCAGAGCTGCATGTTATCATTGGTTTTTCACTGCTGAGAAACTTTCTACCTGGTAAACAATCCTTTGGCTTTAACGTCATTTTGGCAGTAGTTACCTCTAGAAGGAGTCAAAGTGTAGGCTACGTGTTTTAACTAAAAACTCCAAAAGAAATTCTGAGAACAAAAGGAAACAATCTTTACCTTGTGGCAAATGATGTCCACATTGAAATGCTTTAATCAAAAACTGTGGAGACATTTTCCATGAACTCACTTTGCCTTACCAGTAATGTTGCTTGCAGCATTTATTGCAACCTTGGATCCGACTTTGACATCCAAATACTCATTACCCACAAATTTAATCATATCCAGCCCTATATATATATATATATATATATATATATATATATATATATATATATATATATATATATGTGTGTGTGTGTGTGTGTGTGTGTGTGTATATATGTGTGTATATATATATATATATATGTATACACACACACACACACACACACACACACACACATATATATATATATATATATATATATATATATATATATATATGCCATAATAATGTCAGCTAATTAAATTTATCTCTGGACCCAGTTGTAAATACTGTTGTGTTACCTCTCACCAAGTGTAGCTAAATCATTGGTGAATATTTTGCTTGAGGCTTTCTATAATGACAATACAGTAAAATCTCAGTGTATCTTATTATTGTAAAAACTAATTGAAGTGTTGAGAGCTTTAGTGTAGAATAGTTTTGCTCTATTGTACTTTGAGGTTAACTGATTCACTTCTCTGACATAGCATCATACATAACTATTTATCTTGTCTCAGAAGTTTAACACACTGAATTCAAACATCTAAAAAAATGTTATTTTAAAAAAAACAAAAAAAAAAAAAAATCTCTTTTCTGTTTTGTCTCCTGCCCACTTAAAAAAATTGTGTGCATGTCTGAGTGATACGCATCCCATGCTGACACTTGTTTTAGGGTTTTTCTCAGTTTCCAGTGACTGTCAGGGTGGCAGCCTGAGCATTTGCTTTGCATATGGGTCATTGTATGTTTGTGTCTATGAATGTATTTATAGGGAGGCTTTGATGCTGCTGGTGGGGAAATATTTCACCGCACGCGTGTCACTCTCCAGCTACAAGCTGCAGCACAGTTGAGAGAAGCTGTCATATTTTGTTTTAGCGCAGTGAGGAAGGGAGTACTGTACCTCTGATCTGTCACTCTTATTGAAAGGTCTTATTTACCTTTTATATAACACTAAGACAGTTGGGGGAATTTTAGGACATCAATGTGAAAAAAACACAAGACTTATGTAAGAGCATCTCCATTGCTGTGCATAATCCTTAAAAGGTTCTTGATGTACTGTGCACTATCATTTAAAGATTTGTTTTATTGCTGAAATTTTTTTTCCTTAATGATTCACACACATTTATATGTAATATAAGGAAAGTGAGCAGCATCTACACTTTTTTGAATATATTTTCTTTTATTTGGCTTGGTTGAGCTCATATAAAATAAGTTTGAAAATCTTTTTGAGCATTAAATCACGATAGTCTCCTTACTATTGTTTAAGATAACTAAAGTCAATGAATTAGATGAAGCTTCAGGAGTAGCAGAATGAGGAAACGCCAGAACCCAACACACACACACACTAGTGGCTGCTTTATGATGGATGGCTCAAGCAGCTTTTCCAGTGTTCACAGTGTAATTAAAAGCACATTGAGCATCATTCCCAAATCTAGCACAGTAAATGTGCCTCACCAAGTGCAGGAGAACATGAATCTGATTTTTAAAACAAATTTAAAAAGTGATGGTGAAAGCACCACCAAATAAATAGAGGTAGGATAGAAACTATAAATCTGCCATGGCTCTGTACGGGAAGGACTCAGCGATTGATCTCAGGCAAACAAAGAAAAGAAACAGTTTGCCAAAAGACTTCTAATGAAGGCAAAGTCCAAACAAGGAATGGCACAAGGTCAGTTCAGGCAAAGACATCTGAGGACAAGAGATTGTAATTAGATTTTTGGCTTAAGAGAGGAATAACTCATGCAACCTAAGTGGGCTGAGTACTGCATGAAGAGTTGTTGGACTGACGAAGAGCGGCTGGAGAAAGCGGGCTTTAAGCTGGAAAGTCTGATTGGTTGATAGACAGCAGCTGTGCAGCGTTCCTGTTCAGCACAGCTGTGGCTGGAGAGGGAAAACAGGGCGAAAGAGGCACCAAGCAAGCCAGAAACTACAGAGGGGGAAAAGGGACAGCAGGGTGGGCTCTGTCCCATGACAACATGGTTAGAAGATTAGAAGAGTGGAGGAATTATGAGGAAATAGACTTTCAAGAGAGGATAGAGAAAGGAAATAAGAAGAATACTGATGTAGTGCGATTACTGCTGTGGTCACCTGGCGATACATCCACTTTTCTGCTTTTGTAGTAGACATGATTCTGTTTTTACATTAACGTACAGATTGTCATGCTGCTCACACACCTGCATTAGCTGTCAGCTTCAAACATGAGGTGGATGTGATTACGAGACTAATTTACTTTGCCTCTCTTGGTAGTCTTATATTTTTTTCGCTCTTCATGTGGCGTAAGAAAATCAGTCCTTTAGTCTTGGTTTTGCATAATCAGGTGTTTGGGTATTTGCTGCCCCCCCCCTCTCCCCTCCCATCCCCCCTGAAGTTAGACCTCTGCCTGTCATTATGGTGAGATAGCAGAGATGCCTGCAGTGAAGCTCTCCTTTCTTGGCCAACTATGGGCTGTCTGCAGGAGATAAATGGCATTAATTGGGATCTAATTGCCCTCTAGAGTGAAATAGCTTAATCATTCTAACCTGGTGCAGACTGTTTCCGCCTTTCCCCCCCTTCTTTTTGTCCTCATAAGCTCCAATTTCTTCATAGCTTATTTTGTTTGCCCTTCAAAACTATGCTTCTTTTATTTTTTAAGACCTCTTTATTTCTGCACCAGCTCACTCAAAACCAGTTATTAATGGACTCTGGGTGTGAGTCTTCATCAGAGGTCTAGTGAATAGAACGAGTCTTCTCTCTGTAGGCTCTGAATGGAATCATGCCTAATTAGGTTTAAGCTGAAGGTGAGCACTACATGAGAGCAACATTGCCCAGATAAAAGTAGATTTATTTTTTTTCGTTATCCCTGCTCTGCTGGGTGCCACACTGTTACAAGTCTTGTTAAAAACAACTTTTGGACTTTCTATCACAGGGCAGCTCAGGGAGCAGTATTTCTATCATTGGTTTTGGTTTGTGCTGCAATGCTTACCCAAAAACAGGACAGCGCCACACACACACACACACACACACACACACACACACACACACACACACACACACACACACACCTGCAAACGGTCTGAAGCCACTTATATACAAATGTCATTCAACAAAAAAACACAGACAAGTGTTTAACAGAAACAAAAGACATTGATTTTTTTTTTTTCAGAATGGAACACAATTAAATAAACTTGTTTCATCCTTTCATTAATGAACAGAACGCACCATGTCATTTGTTGTGTGAAAACACAGTAGAGGGCACCTCTGTATCACCTCTTCCTCTCTGCTGTACAGTGCAGAGCTTTTAAACTTAATCTAAACCCATTATCTTTCACAGACAAACCCAAATAATGTATTACTTCCTTAGAGGAATAGTAGCAGTTAGGAGGTACTCAGACAATCCAGTATTCACTTCTTTAAAGTGGAGGAAACCAGAAAAGGCATGTAAAAGCTTGTAGCAACAACCTAAGTCCCTACAGGTAACTCCGCTGCATCTTTCATAAGAACCAAAAGGCTCATTTCTTTTGAACTAGAACTTAACTCTGACTGCAAGATTTACGTTATAAATGAATTATTTCAGTGCTTGATGAAGTAGTAGCAAACCTGCTCCTACTGTTTACAGCTTGAACACGAAGAAAGGAAAAGAAAACAGAACAAGTTTCTTCTCCTTAGGCTGTGATCTCCTTTTTTAAATGAGGTTTTTAGTTATTGTGTCTGGATATATTCAGCGCAGCAATATCAGTCTGTGCTTGGGTCAAAGCAACCGCCTGCTGAACAAGTGGAGGGGCCTGTTATCACAAGACTGCTGGTTCGCTGCTATTTCACCACAGAACCTATAAAGTGACGGCAGACCTCACGTTGTGACTTGACTATTTATTCGCAACACTCCAGTGCAATATAAATCAACACAGGTGGGTGCAGCATGCAGGCTACTTCAGTTTGATGACTGCATTCGGACAATTAATTTAACTCCTGATGGCAAGTGCTGTTTGATTCAATTCAGACTTTATTAAAGACACAACTCATGGGGAGCTCTGAAATGGAGAGACGGGGGCAGATGCTGCTAATCACAAACAATCTCTTCAGTGCACATACAGAAAAGTAATTACAGGTACAAAAGAAATATAAGTGCTCCTTTATCTCGCCATTTCATCCTTCTTTCTTTGTCTGACATCATTACTAATCATTGCTATTCTGTTCGATGATGCAGTGAACAGCCTCCAAGAGCTCTGGTATATGATAAAGTATCTACTTGTTTAGATTCAAATCATTTTAATTTTGCATGCTTTCACAGTTGGATTTCTTTTTGTTTTAAAGAGCTGTGAGACCATGTTGATGGGAGGCGTTTGTAATAGCGAAATTGCGGGCTGTGGACTGCACAGCTGGAAAGAAGATACAGAGGGGTTTCTGTAATGAATGGCAAAGCCAAATGAAATCCATCAAGCTCCCTGTCAGGTAGTAATGATGCCTCACACCCGGCGGACCAAAGCTGTCGAGGGACCAAAGCCTTTTTTCTATACATAGCTGTACCTGCAGGTTACAGGCTGTAATAATTAACCTGCCTATTGCTTCCTTATTGATTATCTTGTACATTAGAAACCTGTCAGAAATAAGGGATGTAAACTGATGTGACATGTGCGTCTCTGATGTAGCTATTTGGGAAAGCCTAAATGTGTTGTTGAGCTATGAAACACTGGTTTAATATAAAAAAAAAAATATTGAAAAGTCTCCCCCCACAGTCTTACACAAAACATAGCTTATAGTATAAAAGCTGAGAGCCATGTGAAGGTTTCTAGATGGATGGCGAAGACAGGAGGCAAGTCTGCACAACTGGGAGTATTCAAAAGAGAGATGGATAGTAGTAGTGAGCAGGGAACAAACACTCCCCTCCAGCGAGCACTCGGCTCAGCATCCATCTGCAAACCCCTGAGCTTTCCTTCCATCCATCACTCCCTCATTGCACCTAGCTTGTGTTTTTATCTTGCCTCCTCTTACCTCCATCTCTTTCTCCCTACCTTGTCTCAGGCATAAGTGTGGATGGGATTCAGCAGTTTCTTAAGCACACAAGATGTCGTTCAGCTCAGATGGTGATCCATCTTCAGCCAAATCTGCAGGGAGCACACAGGCAGGGACTGAGTGCAGGGGCGTGGGTTGGCAGTGGGTGGTTGTTTGGGTGGGTGGTAGGCAGCAACAGCATTGTGAACTACAAAGTCTGCTTGCGTGTCTTTGGTAAGATCAGCAGGATTCATCATCACCCATCATGATTCTTTGCACTGTTTAGTTGTTTGGCCTCCCATGGAAAAGCAGTGCTGATTTAAAAAACGCACAGTGTTGCTCCTCTACTTGTGGTTACAAGGATTTTTGGTTTGGTTTTCTTACACTTGGACCTGCTTTATTTTTTGCAGTAGTTGCAGAAGCTTTCTTATACTGAAGCACATTAGGCTGTCATGTTGCTGCTCTTATTGAACAGGTTGTGTTACTTGTGTGTCCAGGCTGGTTTGTTGGAAGCTTGCCAGTGATGCTGCTGCCAAGCTGGTGGCTGCTTGCTGTTAGTGCTGCTAGATGAATTGAGTGGGAAAATTAAGCCTTTGATCGATTGTCTCACTGCGGACATTAGGAATACCTGAGACAGCCATGAGTCAGCTCTCTGCATGTGCCATCATCATCTTTGCGCTTTTTTTCCCCTCCCCTCCTTATTTCCTTTCAGTCTTCTTCTGTCCCAACTCTCTCCTTTGGGTCCCTTTCTTTCATAAATGTCAACTTTGAGTGACATTCTCAAAGTATCAAAGAGCAAACCTTTCCAATCCTTTTGTACTAACGTTTTACAGTTTTGTAAGGAAAAAAGGGGACAATTCTTTATAGATATTAGTCTAAAGAAACCAAAACACAATTGAGTTGCTACACTTCTGTTGGTAACACTTTACAATAATGGTACAAATCACATATCTAAATCATGCGTAACTCACAATGAAGCAATATATTAATTAAAACAGGACATGTCATAAATTCCTGTTGCTCATCATGAACTAATCCTGGATGTATGTGATTACTTTACTGTTAATGCATCATCAACTGATTGGCATCAATTCCCTGTTAATTTATACAACATTTGATATGTCCAAACATTTGCTAATAAAGATGACGATATAGCCTTTAATTTGATGAAATTGATTTCTTTATGTGAAAGACACGCTCTAGAAGACATGAATTACTGGTTACTTTTTAATGAATTTGACGTTACTTTACTTGAGAGTACACATTTATTTTGAAGTCGTGGTCACTGAGGATGGAATCTCAATAAGTAAGGATTTACCTTTAGTGATTATATCATTAGTTTATCATTAAGACATATGCGCATATGTTAGTGAAGTAAACATAATGGTCTGGTAATGATGGAAATGCGTATCTCGCTCAGGTTTATTTGTTTGACCTGTGATGTTTTTGTTGTGATCAGACAAGAAAACAAAGATTTGCTTCTGATGGTAGATTTTTTTGAAGCAGCTGTTGTTGGTGCTTTTTATTTTTAGACATGCTCATGAACACATCAGGGGAAATGTGTGTTCCGTGTCTTACCCACGGACACGTTGACACGTGCATAGAGGAAGCTAGGAATCAAACCACCACTGCTTTTCAGCTGCCACAGCTTACATGAACGTGAGTGAGTGAGTGTGTCTTATGCACTTAAACAATCATATAAATGAATGCATGAATTAACAAAACGTTCATTAACTGATGATCAATTAAGTGTGAAGTAATCACATGAATCCACACAGAGATCAAGAACAGTTCATGATGAGCCACAGGAACATGCATTAGTGCATTCATTTATCATGAGTCACACATGCATATGAGTTGTGCCTTTTTCTTTCTGTTTTTACAGTTAGAGACACTGCTTGTAACCATAATATTTTCCTTTCAAAAGCTAATTATAATCAATATAAAATACATCTGCATTGGCTATTTTTTTTCTATTTTTTGTGATGCCTGTCTGTAAGTGGAACTGCTCAGAAATCCATGTCTTGCTTGAAAATGTACCATAGATGTGGCATGGCTCAACTTTGAAGTGATATTAATCCAGATTATGATTTAGAATATTCTTATTCAGCCCTAGAGTCTCAAAATGTTGTTATTTTCCTTCTGTAAACAGCACTGACAGTCTCCATCCCTGAGGTGGACCCAAGAGCAGACATTCGCTGTGGAACTGGACAGCTTCCAGCAGCTGAAAATATAAAACATCAACAGGAATACTGATTAAAATGAAGAACTTCTTTCAATGGGACAGACTAATTAGACTGAAATAAAGTAAACACTTGTACGACACATGCATATTTATTAGGAAGCAGTCTTTTGGTCATATCGTATACCGAGTACACAACCATATAAGTAATAAACCTTTTACAGATTTTATGTATCTAAGAGAGAAAGTGAGGCCAAGACCGATTAAAACCTCATAATAAGATGTGTATTATTACCACCGCTGATAAAAATTGGCCCAAAAAGAGTTTTAACACACCAGGGAAACACAGCAACTGGAAATACTAAGTCTCTATTGCGTCGAATACGAAATCTAAGGAACTGATTCTTGTCAACAGATGTGATTTATGCTTTTTTTTCCTTTTTTTTTCTTTATTTGTGTCCTTTTTTTTCTGTGCACAGAAAGTTAACTGAAAGGTTTCATGAGGTAACACAGCTTCTCAGCACATTTGGAGGTTAAAGGGACAGGAGGACGATGCTACACGACTGAGAGCCACATGGTAGAATCTGGACTGCGTTCAAGCGACTTTTGCCTAAAATGTAATTAATGCTTTCAGTCATAGTATTCTTGCACTTTCACTCATTGTTCCAATGCCTTTTTTTTCTTTTTACAAACTACACATGATGGCTTGCATTTAAACTAACCATGTAATAACCAATGTCATCAGTGTAAAAAAGACAAAACATGAGCCAATATACAAACATGTGGGAGGACGACAAAAGAAAAGCATGAGACAACAGACAATCATCAAAAGAAAAAGAAAATGGAGAATTAACTGTACATGTTTGGTTAAAAAGATGATGTTATGTGGTTCAACACCATTTTTAAGTTGGGGATAGAAGAGAGGAAGATGAAAGAAAAAGATTTATGTAACAATTAGGCCAATGATAATCATCATTATCATTGTAATAATGATAATGATAATAATACTAATAATTTTGACAAAATAAACTGTGTTTAATCAGCCAAGGGCCATTGAAGGCTCGAGTGGATCGTTGGTGGAAGTCACGCCAGACAGCCTGGAATAGTGCGATCCATTAAAAAGGATTCAGTCTGCAGTTCATCCTTCTACAAACTGGATCCAGGCTGACCAGCACCACCCAACCTCCCAGACCCTACCTGATCTTTGTGAATTTTTTTCTTCATTTTATTATATTAAATTGGTTCATTTATTTGTATAGCATAAAGTATAGTTTTTTTCATGCTAGTGAAAACATTTTTTTCTGATATCTAACTATTTTTAGGATTTTCCAAGAGATTGGGGCATGGTGAAGCAAATTTCACTCGGTTCTGCCATCCATTAAAGTGCAAAGTGTGTGCAGAAGCATCACTAAACACGAAACATTTTGCATCAGGCTGAAGCAATCTGAAGGGAAGATTTCAGAATGCTCTTATGTTACAGAGGAGGAGCTACATGGACTTTTTTCCCAGTTGAATACTGTCTAAAGATCCACTCCCAAAGTTCCTGGCAGTTTCTGGAAGAGGCTTTTCTCAAGTACAGAAAGAAATTTGACATTTTAAAGATGGTGATGATCCTGACCTGTTTCCATTCCTGGCATGACTTAAATCCTATTGAGAATTGGAAGGCTCTTTACAAACACAACATTTCTGACTGAGATTCATCAGAAGTGTCTCAGAAACATTTTGCAGCAAATGAGAGCCCAGTTTCTTCAACAGTATACCCAACTCTGAGCAAAACAACCCGTTTAAAAGAGTGCATGTAATATGGAGCTTAAACGAATATGATGACAGGTGAATATAAGACAACAGATGCACCGTCTTCCATCTCTCATTCTCTGCTGCTCCCATTTCCTGTTTAAGCTTTCATACACTTACAACAGTTTTTCAATAACTCTATTAAAACATGTTACTTACAAATTTAGCCATTTAAATACATGTAACTTTCTTTATAGGCCATTCTTTAATAATAAGCATCATCTAAAAGTCTCCTGTTTACCTGCCACAGTCATGTCTAGACTGTCAGGAGCTAACAAGAAAATGTGAGTTTGCTCTCATAAAATGTGTGGCACTTTCAAAGGCAGCAGTCAGAGACCCCCGACATGCAGCAGTGGCACGATGGACAGCAGTTATGACACAAAGGGCCATATTTAATAAGCTGTCTTTGCCTCATTTCAGACGTGAACAAAGAGTGTGTTTTTTTGTTTTTTTGTTTTTTTTTATTAGAAAGGTGCGCCGACCTTGAACTACAGTTTTCCTGTCAAATGAAGTGTGCCTCTATCAGTCGAGGTAGGGTTTTCAGAAATGACATTATAGTGTGTTATTGGGTTTGTATGATTCAATCAGTGGTTCTAAAGAGCAGGTGCAATCTTCATGCAGTAAAGGCTGTAGTGCGGAGAGTAAAGGACACACAATGAAAAGGGGAGCCGTGGTAATGTTAAAAAAAGGGATAAGAATAAAGATAAGAGAGTTTTAGCTGTGCTGCTGTTGTATGAAGACGATTAGTGGATTGCAGTTTGTACTTTAACTATTATTTGTCTTTATTTACTTGTTTTTGTTCTCCTTTATCTTACCTTATCTTATAAGTGCATCTTCATAAGCCAGACTGTAGTGCGCCATGTTTGTTTGTGTCACACGCAGCCGTCCTTTTCTTCTCACTTAATAATTGCAAAAAGTGTAATTTTGCACATATCATTAAAATACTTTACACATTTTTATATGAGATGCTACATGACAAAACATATTTTCTGTTTGCCTTTGTGGTGAGGAGATGTAATAAAGCCTCTGGCAAGAAATGTATTGTCAGGAGTGCACATTAAATACATGGATAGCTCGACTGTGTGTGTGTATGTGTGTGTGTGTGTGTGTTTACAGGGTGAATGCAATATTACAAGTGGTCGGGGAGGTTAGGAGGAAAAAAAACAACAGACACTGAACTTTTCACACTGGCAACACAATCTGCTTTGGTGTTTACCCCTGTTATATTGTGAAAAGAAGCTTGACAACTTGTCATCTCCTCCCCGACACCTACAATAACCCTGACAGCATGGTGCTGGACACTGTCAGCTTGTTCTATTATAGCAAATCATAGAATGTACAGTAAATGAGACACCAAACATGATGAAAACATCTGCCAAGCCCAAATAAAATCTTGATGTGACAGCTACTTATTGGGTTTCACACTGAGCAAACCAGTCAGATTATTTAGCTTTCAGCACATGATCGTAAATTATGATGTTGATTGACAGGGCGAGAAAAGGACCCACAGAGACCAATTTAAGACTCCGTGAATGCAATGAAAACATTCACAATATGATTCTCGCGAAACAGTGCTGCTGCTTTATAAACAATACACTTCAGTTTTGCTTGTCTCAGTGTTTAAGCTGAGCTGTAAGGACACTTTTTAATGGTAAGACTTTAGAAATCTGAATGTTTTTAGTTTGTTTCATACTGTGACATGTTTTGAAGCTTGAAGCTTTCCCTGCCCCTTTCCTTTCCATCTGACCTGACAGTCACAGACTGGATGTAATTTATAGTTTCGCCTTATTTCCAACCATTTTCTGTCGCCACAATTTACTCAGAAATACACCAACGTGCTAACAACTGAAACACCCAAACACTGTTCCTGATTGCAACAAGTAGGACACAATAACGTGATAAACTTGTTAGGACAACAAAAGTGATTACTGAAGATTGCAGTGCAAGAATTTCTCTACAGATTGCCTCTCTCTCTCCACAGCTACAAATCACACAAGACTGAGCTGCAACCTCAAATAAACCTTAATATTTACAAATCCCCCTGAAAGATGCAAACACGGGTGATTATTTGAAAAGCAATCATCAATTCACAACCTAGTCTGTGTTCTGTTTCTCCCCCATTCCTGTACATACTAGAATATTGTTACTTTTATTACCTTCAGGTCAGAGGCACAGCTGCTCTGCTCATAAGAATAAAATAAAAAAGTTGCCACCTGGATTTAACAAAGCATATAGGTACGAGCATCCTCCCCTAAAGGGGTCAAATCACTGGCAAACATCAAGCAGAGAAAACATCTAAGGAGATGCAGAACTACAACATGTTAAGAAATGTTTGACACATTATTAATAACTGGAAGGAAATTATTGGAAACAAATCCTAAATGAGCATAATCAGTTATCACTTAAAGGTAGAGTTTGTAAGATTTTCAATATTTTCAAAATAAATTAACTAAAAAAAAAAACTACAATCATAATTAGATAGTTTTTTAAACATGTAGGATCCAGTCTGTCCATATTTGATGCGTTCTCAAATTACATGTTTAATTAATGACAAAGACCCTTCTTGAATGTTTTCTGACCAGTAAAAAAAAGTACTTTTTTTCCACCAGTAGGGTGAGTATAAACCCATTTATTGCAGAGCGATTCCTGCCCTTATTGGAGCTGGCAAGGAGGAGGGGTGAGTTTTGCTCATTACTGCCAACCTGTGGTTGTTTTTGGAGGTAGCAGTTTTGTGGTTTTGCTACGACCTGGTGTTTGCCACCTGGTGGTGGAAAGAATCGCTTTGAAATCTTACATACTCTGCCTTTAAATGGTGAAATCAAATTTTTAAAAAAAAACAACAGTAGAACTCAGGGTTGTGTTTAACAGTGAAAATTAAAACATTTCCACACACACAATGCAAAGGCTAGTGACGTGTGATACCCCTGATATTCGTTTCAACACGATACCACATAAAACTCAAGCTAGTATCAGCTACACCGACTCAGTATAATACTTTCTACAAAACCTTAATGTGTTTGGAAAATCCCTTTCAAATCTGACGAAGCAAATGGGAAAGGAATGGATAGTTGTGTTTTTTTTAAAAAAAAAGCTTTATAACCAAATTACAAAAAAAATGCCAAAACAGATATACATAAATGTCTTTTATAACACCTACATATTAAAACATTCAGTTAATGATTTATATTATGAACTATCTATTCTATCTATTATATATTTTCCAGTCTTACTTTTATTCTCTAAAACCCCACAGTGGCTGTTTTTACTGAATATTTAATGACACCCAGCCTCTGCAAGCATCCTTGCCAACTAAATCTAGGCCTGTTTAATTTATGTGAGCTGACATCAGGGACACACATCACTCCAAGCTGAATTCATACACACATTTATTGTACTATTTACTTATTTCATAAACACATGTAATATTGTACAACAAGGAAGACTGTCTTAGTCTTGAGAATGAGATGGACTCTTTTTCTTTAACCATCAATACAGACACCTGAACCTTGCAGACAGATGAAAATAATTTCCTTAAATTCAGCATCAGTTCATACCTGCCTGCAGCATCAAAGGACTCCAAGAACGACGTCTGTCTCCGAGCAGCACCTTTCCCTCTCCTCTCCACCTCTACCTCATCATAATTTCATTATATAGTGTGTTATGATTGACCTGTCCAGGGTGTACCCTGCCTCTCGCCTGCTGATTGCTGGGATAGGCTCCAGCTTCCCTGAGTGAATTATTGGCGCACTGCAGCTACACTGTGCCTCGTGTCATATATGACTATGGCAGGCTGAAGAAACAGTCCTACCAGCTCTGTATTAATTTAGACAAGATCTGGATTTTGGTGTTATTTTTCACTATATTAGTGCTATATAATAAACTAAATATTTACCACAACTTATTAAAATATTGATATTCTAACATTCTTGAATGTAAAAAGCTGATATCCGAGGTATCGGTATTTCAGAATCGATCTATATATCACTAGTGAATGATGATGATTTAACAGTTCTGTATAACCATGAGAACACTCCTTTAGTCTGCTTGAGACCATAAAGACTGGACTCTGGCGTTAAGGAATCATGTGGTCTGATGAATGCAGATTTATCTTGTTCCATTGTAGTGCGAGCATTGGGATAAAAAGCTAAGCAGATGAAGCGATGCAGCCATCAAGCGTAGTGCCTACTGTACAAGTCTGTGTGGGCAGTGCTTTGACATGGACTTGCTGCAGTTTTTCAGTTAGGTTTAGCAAGATTACATGCCGAAAAAATGAGTTCAGCTGACTACCTGAATATGCTGAATGACCATCAGTGGATTTTTCCTTCACTGATGGCACGGTCATATTGCAAGATGACAATGTCAGGATTAATCAGTCTCAAATTGTAGAAGAGTGGTTCAGGGAGTATGAGCCATCATTTTTACACATGGAATGGCAACCAGATCTTAGTCCAGACCTTAACCCCACTGAGAATGATTGGGATATTCTGGAAAAGGCTTTCACAAGACTTTGGTGAGAAAGACCTGATCCTTTCACTTTTAATAAATTTCTCATTTTAATCATGTAAACCAAAAAAAGGACTGTTTTATTGTCACTTTATTGGTGGAAAAAAAAAACCCAAAGCATATACATATATATATATATATATATATATATATATATATATATATATATATATATATATATATATATATATATATATATATATATATATATATATATATATATATCCCAGTTTGAAAATGCATATATATATATACATATATATATATATATATATATATATATATTTTTTTTTTTTTTTTTTTTTTTTTTTTTTTTTTTACCACAAATACCTACTGTTTTATATGTCATTTGATTGCTTCTTTTATAGTTCTTCCTTTACTCTTTCAACCCGTAAACTGTCAGAAACACAGCTTATCTTTTACAGCCCTTCATTTGCCACAGTGCAGAGATCACAAACACAAGCTGGATAACGCTACTTAGTCAAAGGAGTATTGACATGCATGTTTTCTCTGTGACTTGGGAAAATGATTGACTCTCATGTTGAATTAATCTTTGTTTACTCTGTGATTTTCTGTAGCATCTTATTATCAACCATGTTGACAAAATGACTATCTTCACCGGTAACATAATGCCCAATCCCATTCAATATTTGCTGAAGTTTTTATTACCGGGGCAGTGTCTGTGAAGTCAGGTAATCAATATGTCATTTGTTAAATACTTTTGGGCTCTTTATGTTTTATTTGCTTTGGATGGATGGTATAAAAGTAGCAAATTAAAAAAAAAAAAAAAACTTTGGCCAGCATCAGTGTTGAAAGATGGTGAATAAAGTAACATTTTCACAACTGCAGCACTCAAAATGGGCCCGTGGCTACTCAGAAGAGGAAGTGATAGGGAGTGTGTTTATGTGCTCCCTTTCCTCAGGCTTGTTAAATTGGCAGATCGATGATGCTTTAAATCAATGTTCCAGCACCACCGCAAACCCCATGAAACCCATTAGTGAATTAAGACAGACCACTGTTCCACACCAAGTCCTGTTCTGCCTGCAGGTCCTTTCCATGTGATAAATGGGGGAAAAAACTGGGATATAAAACAAATGGAAAGGGGGCAAACAGGAGGGTGCGAGCAAAGACTGTTGTCAGCTTTTCTCCAGCCACAAAGACCAGGATCACATAAAAACTCGCCTCTTTGTCCAGATACTCAGGCAGCCGCTTTGTGCCTTCCTTCATATCTAAAAAAAAGATGTTTTCTCAACACGGTGGTTCTTCCCAATGCATGGGAAAGCATCCACGCAACCACGAGACGCTCTACAGGTAAAACAGTCTGTCTCAGTGAAGATGTAAGAGACGAGGATACTGGTGAAGCTGGACTTCCTCTGATATTGTTGTTTATGTGGTACCGTCTGCACGTCATTGATCTATTCATCTTCATTACACCTCACTGTGAGAACTATTAACCACTGTCACACTTTGTTGAATACCTCCTAAATTGACATCCACTACACTTTTCTACTATCCACCAACATCCCTGCTCATCTCTTCTTGGTGATATATATACTGATCACTTTATGGCACCTGCTGAAAGAAAGATTATTGGAGCTGCACACGAAAAAGTTGTCCTGACGAGACCGTCTGCCGGTGGTTGAAGAAGAGGTGTCCTTAGAAAAAGCAGCTATAGAGATCATGAATCATGTCATCGCCATCTCAACAATACAGGGACATTGTCTAAATTCTGTTTATCTGCATATGTTCTGTCCTGACACCAAATAACTCGCACAATGTATGCAGTGTAAATCTGAATGAGGCATTACCCTTTCCTCAAAAGGTGATGCCATTATAGCAGATTTTAGCCTAGTTTATGCAGAAATCTGCTCAAAGTCACTGCAAAAGCTGAAAAATCTTTATGTCTTTGTTGAAATCTGAAGACTTCAGGTATTGTTTGCTAAAAACACAACTTAATGCACTCATACTTCATGTTCTGCTCCGAACTTTGCCTCAACGATTTCCATGGTTTATTTTTGCTTCTTGCTGAGCCTCGTGAGACTTTATGGGTCATCAGCAACAGCTTGAACTGTGACTCCAAAGATCACTTCCATCTCCCACATCAGCTTGTGAAATCCAACATGTTCGACTTGTACTCTTCGTGTTATTTTTTTAGACATATGCGGCAAGCTGACTGCTACGCTGATCGTTTTCTCTCCTTTATATTTCTTTCTCTTTCTCACATCCTTTTTGTCTCTCTTGTTTTCTGATTCATAGATACAACTACAGATCTGGTCTTCATCATCTCGGCTGCCTCATTTGAGTCAGAGTAAAAGGATCACAGACGATGGTCTGGTGCGGTGGCCGCTGTTGCTATGTGTGAAGGATTGCTGTGGCGTCAATGGAGACCGAAGGCTATCGTGACCTCCTGGAGACCAGCGATGGTCAGGGGGTAGGCCTGCTGGACGGAGGGGGAGAGGCGGGTGTGGAGGAGGGCTGGAGCACACCCTACCCTCTGGGCTTCCAGGTATCCTTGACCACTGTGCTGATGCTGGAACTTGTTTTGGGCTTCAGCAGCAACCTGACCGTACTTGTGCTTTACTGTGCTCAATCCAACCTGGTGGATTCGGTCAGCAACCTGGTCACTGTCAACCTCCATGTGCTCGACATACTGGTCTGTGTGCTCTGTCTGCCACTGACTGTGGCTGTGATCCTCCTGCCATCTAATGAAAATGGAGTTGGCAGCCTGGCCACACTTTGCTGCTTTCATGAAGCCTGTGTCACATTCACCAGCGTGGCCACAGCAGTCAATGTGTTAGTCATCAGTTTGGACCGATACGACATCTCAGTACGTCCAGCCAGTCGCCTGCTGACCCCCAGACGGGCTGCGCTGCTCCTGGCAGCAGTGTGGGCTGTGTCTCTGGCTGTTTTCTTTCTGCCTTTCCTTGAAGGGGACTTCTTCTCTTCAACTGATGATGATGAAGATGAGGAACTAGAGAGGCAGAGCAATGACTCAGAGCTCCCCACTGGAGTGACCCCTATTTTTTCCTCTTTATCTCCTTCCTTGTTGCCATCCACTCGACCCTCCCCCTCCTCACACCACCTGCCTCCAGCATGGCAGAACAGGACTCTGCTGTGTGTTGGAGGACAGGGGTACTACACAGGACTCGCCATGTATTATCACTTGTTACTCCAAGTGCCATGCTTTTTCATCGCCGTGGCAGTCATGCTGTTCACTTACTCCAGGATCTTACAGGCCCTCAACATCCGCATCGGCTCCCACATGATGAGGAGTACACGCACAAAGGACTCCACCTGCAGGATACGCTGCAGGAGGCAGAGGAGGAAGGACCTGAGCCTCCCAACAGAGACAGTGTCTTCTAACCAGAATCAGAACCTCAACCATCCTCCCCTCATTCCCTCTGCCACCCCTACACCTACATCCCCTCCGCCACTCTCCTCCATGCCCCCAGGAATGTCTGACAGTGGGGCGACGGTAACTACAGTCAGCACAGCTGCCACCACCCCCATTGCAACCACACCAGCCACCCCTGCTTCTCCAACCGCAGCTTCGGTTTCAGCTCAGACTCATGCCTCCACACCGCTGCCCGCTCCCTCCATGGGTGTGCAGGCTTCAGTTTCTGCCATTATCGCTTTGAGGCGGGCAGTGCGCAGGCACAGGGATAGACGGGAACGTCAGCGCCGTGTCCTTAAAATGTCCCTGATCATCATCTCTACCTTCCTTGGCTGCTGGGCCCCTCTGTCGGCAGTCAACGTTCTGATCCTGTGTATGGGTCCCAGTGACGGCCTGGTGCGCCTCCGTCTGTGCTTCTTGGCTATGGCTTATGGTACAACCATCTTTCATCCTCTGCTCTACGCTTTCACCAGGCAGAAACTGCGGCGCGCCCTCAAAACACGCGTTAAGAAAAGGGTGGTGTCCCTTCTGCAGGTAGACCCAGCTCCCAGTGGAGGGACAGTGATTCATAACTCATGGGTGGAGGGGGGAGGCCAGAGAAAGGCTCGCAAGTCACGGGTGGAGGCCAGTGATGGCACTGATCGATGTCTCACAGAGGCAGTAAGGGAATGAGGCTGGTCTTCAGAGTGTAACTATATGTCTGAGTGTATTTGTGAGTTTGAAGCATCTTACTGAGCTGATGGAGATGAACTGTGAATATATGTTTGTGTGTGGATGTAAGGCAGTTAGTTTACAAAGGTCAAGACAAATCCCAGGGCTTCTGGTTCCCTGCAGATGAGAAAACAGGTGAGCCTTGAGCTCTTATTTGGCCATTATAAGTCCACTTCTGACTGCCAATGTGTCTCCATGGCAACATTAGCCAAGCATTTTGACAACCTTGCCATGACTACTGGAAATACTAGTGTGCACCCCACATATAGCCTAAGAATTAAATAACTGCAAACACATACAGTACAATATTACTCCTGTGTGCACTTTTAACCTGCATGTGCATGTACATATGCAGATACACACACACATACATACATTTATACATACATATATACATACATACATACATACATACATACATACATACATACAAATGACGCACACACATATATTCTGTTACTATCTGTGAAAGCACACCAGATCTACCTGCACAAATGTTCTCAGTGACAAAAATATCAATGGAAGTATCTATGTCTCTTTTCTTTTCCCTTATGTTTTCATGCCTTAATTGAGTTCTAAGTATATTCTCATGGTGCTGAATGTCTGGATGTATGTTTACAACAATATATCAACAGAGTAAAAGTGTTTGCACTGGCTGTAAATTGTGAATGATTGCAAACATTCAGATCTAAAGTTTACAAACCCACATGAAAATTACCAGGAAATGAGGAAGAAAAAATGATTTCATTCTAAATTCATCTCTCTTAAGCAACACATTCTATTTAAGAAGAATGTGTGCAAGGCCAAAAAGAAAACCAAAAAAACTTTTAAGTGGCCGACCAAACTTTAATGGTTGTGTTTATGGAGGAATGTATGTCTGCGTTGTATGTTTGCACATTTGTACACACTTGTGCATGCAACACATGTGTGGTAGTGTAAATGAAGTCATATCTGTATGTGTCCATGGATTTGTGCAATAAATTATGAGCAAAGCAATGACCCCCACCCCCACACCCCCACACTCCCCACCCCCAAGATGTGAACAAAGAGAATGTGAACAAAGAATAGTGGCTTTTTTTTTTTAATTTACTGTGTGATGTAGATTACAGCGGGGGTGGGGGAGACTTGATCTTCTGGTGATCATCAGGAGTCTTTAAAAACACGTGGAGCATTTGTAACTATGTGTACATGACAGGCCTCTTTAATACAACTGAAATAACATGACGACAGTTTTAAAGAGGGAATCATCGGCGATATTTTATTAAAACTTCACTGGCCTTTGCCGTCAGTGCAGACTAACTCGACACAAACTTTAGACATCTCAAAATGGAAAAGAGCAAAACAAAACAAAGATGAATGGCTCCTTTTGGACAGCTAGCCTCTGGACTAAGTCCTGGACATGTTACACTGTATCTGTGTCTTTCTTCCTCCTCAGGGCTTCATGTCTCATTTCCGAAGTTTCTGGACAAAAACTGAAGAGAAAAAGAAAAGAAAGAAACAAAAAAAAAGGCCTCAATCAGCTGTAGTATTATGTATGTTAGAATAAGTTTCAGTTCATGTCACTGCGTAGGTAGAGTACCCGTTAAACTTTTTATGGACTTGAGACTTGGAGTGCTCCTTGAGCTTTGGGCTATGTTCACATACTCTCCTTTTACACAATTTGTGCGACAGGCAGACGATGATTCTTGTGTATTCATGTACATTGTTCAGGGATGTAAATATTTCAGCATTTGATTTGGGTTTTAGTCAGAAAAACCTTTTGCTTTGGCCACAATCATCTGCCGGACAGAAAATCAGCCATTGTGATGAACTCTTAGCGAGTTGGAGAGTGATTGTATGGAGAAGATACATGTAAGTGTATTTGTGTTAATACTGTATGTGTACACTGTACTTTACATATATGACCATGTGTATAGAGAAATATTAGTATTGTATAAGATTTATAATATGTGTAATTGTATAGAAGAGAGCATAATATGTATTAAAAAGGTCTATCTCAGTTCACTGTGTCAGTCAATGTGCATTCAAGTCAATGCATCTGTTGTTGAATTTTAAATGTCCAACTTTCTTGATGAGGTAATGTATTCAAACAAAAAAACATTCTGTAAAATATGAGAAAATTACGCTTCCCGCTGCCACTGTTTCTGTTTCAGACACCAGATTTTAGAGGAAAATAAAAGCAAAAACAATGTAAAGGAAAAAATAATATAGAATCAGGAGAAATACCATATTGATTCAGTTATGTTTCATAATACATTCTTTGATATCCTCAAAAATTGACAGTTATAATCTGTGACGAACAAAAGACTAAAATATGAGAATTATTTCACCCTTATTGTGAGTTGAAGGTTTTTGTTTTTTTAAAGGCAGCTAAAAAGTGGGATTGGGCTTCAAGACAGAATAATTGCACATTGGATTCAGTTCTTCAGTCCCTTATCCCCTGGACCTTCCTGTCCAAATCCTTTTCTATTTTTTCCAGCTGTCCATCCCTTTCTATATTTCCTGTCTCCTTGTTTCTCTGATCCCTAAATTTAGCAACGCCGTCCCAGATACTTGCAGCATTCAATGCTGACTGTAGCGAACCTTCTCTACGCCTCACTGGAATGTGACAACTGTGCTAATCACCAGTACTGATGAAGATGAAACATGTTAGTAAAGTAAGCATCTGTGGAGGCAGTTCTTGATGTTGACAAACCTGTCTCCTCATGTGATGTGTGTTTGTGAGTGCAAGAGAAAGAACGAGCGTTTGCTGTCTTACTGATTTGTGCAGTTGATCAAAACTGTTGATTCCTCCATCCTGCTTGATAATCTCATCAGTCCCCCTCCTCTTTCACACTCCCATTTTCTCCGTTGGTTCTCCCTCTCTTTATACTGCTGGTCTGCATCTCTCTCATCTCTTATCCACACTCATGCCTTCCAGAACAAAAGCGAGGAACAGCTGCAGTGTCTGCGAAGGAGGGAAAGTCACCTTGGGGGATGACAGAGGAACAAAAATGTGTGAGAGAGAGTGAGGCAATATGGTGGGGAGATTAGGGGGGAAAAGAGAGAAGAGAAGGGAGGCATAAAAGCTGGCACTGAGACATCATATGACTAATAAAGGGACAGCGCTGCAACACTGCAGAGCTATTCTAGAAAAAAGGAAAAGACACAGTGAGTCCAGACTGATTCAGGTTTTTTTTTATTACTTTGACCAAGAAAAGGTATCCCATTGATTTTTATGAAGATATTTCTAAATTTGTTACTCAAAAAAGATCCAAGTCATGAATCACAATTTCCAACATTTTTACCAAAGCTAGGGATAAACTGAGTAAACAGTGGTCAATACAAAACATTAAAATACAAAACATGATATTTTTCTTTGACAGTTATCTTACAGTTAAAAATATCTGATCAGTTCAGTCTTGACCAGTTTAATAAACCTTTACATATAGAGAAATATATTTGAGAGTGTATATAGAGCTGAAATCTATGTTTACTGACCTGCAAAAGATATAGCCTACATGGATGTACCGGACACCAAATATAAAGTCAAATGACAACAATTCTGATGTCTTGTGCTGGAGAGAGGTTAAATAAAGTGAGTTTTACTGTTAAAGGTTTTATGATCTGTGAAAACAAAGTCATGAAAATACATTTTTAGTTTGAAGGCTGAAATTGATACTGCATCTCAGTTTTAATGAAAATGCCAGTATATATACCAGTACAATTGTAATTATTCATTCTGACGTTGAATTTCAGTCATATGTCAGTCCTGTGTGATTTCACAATAAATTCTGATATTTTTAGGATAGACGGTGAGCAGCGTGTTGATCAGATTTTAAGCTTTCCAATGGCGCCATCTTGTGTTCAAACACCAGCTGGAATATAGACAGTATATAAAAAGAGCTGGAGCAACTGCAGCTGAATTCACTGGAAATATTGTAAGTGCATGTTCATCCACAGGTCCTTTTCAGTGTCTTACTATTAACATAAACTTGATTAACTTTGTTGGATATTTTGTGTATTCTTTAGTCCAAAACAACTATATCCTCTATGTGTTTTATGCTTTAGCTTTTGGGGGAAGTACCGATAATTATACTGCTAGAAGCTGTGTTAATTTTGTGATGCAGAAATGTCCTATTTAATGAGCCGTGTTTAATACATTTCAAGCATATGACAGCGGCTGAGTTCTGTGTGAAATCAAGCTAGCACTCCCGAGTGGCATTAGAGGCCGAAATAGCTCAGTTGGGAGAGCGTTAGACTGAAGATCTAAAGGTCCCTGGTTCGATCCCGGGTTTCGGCAGCTTGGTTCAACATTTTTTTCAAAACGTAGGATGAATTGAACCTGCAATCTACAGATATGGTCAACAAAAGTATACTTTAAAAAAATTCACGTTGTTCTTCCACTAACAAATGCTTAAATATGTATATAAACTTTCCGGTAATGATTAGACGCATATTTTGGAGCCGTTTATCTGGTCTTACCCTATGACTAGAGAATATGGACAAAAATGTTAACCTTTGAGGTTTGTATAGATTTTTCTGGAGGCCCTGCTATGTCAGTAACTGCTGATTTGATAGCGTATTAGCGTCCAGGGTTTTTCAATCAAAAGTAAAACCGTTTACATTAACGTCCACCAGGTGGCAGTCTTGTTCCATAAATCATTCAATTGCAGTTTCAAAAACGGTCACGGCACGTGTTCAAACCATATACTGTAAAAATATGTTTCATAAGGTCAAATATGGACAAGTTCTTTCATATACGGTCTATGATTTAAACATACAAACACTTGACAAGCACATCAAGGACATTTTTTCAGTCGTATTTTCCGAGTTTACTTCCTTTTTTCTGTAAAGGTATAATCTAGCAAAAACTGCATAACAACACATAAGTCTTTATAGGTTCGGAGCCCGCACGTGATTCCTGGTTTAGTATTTGAGGACCAGTATGCTGGGAAAACAGGGGTTGACATCACAGACATCTGGGGAGAGAAACAGAATTGTGTAACAAACAGTTGGTTCCAATAAATTTGATGCTGCATCATACAATATTCCAGTGAAAGACATTTAAGTATAGAAAAAGCTATTTATGAACCAGAATGGAGCACCTGTGGTGTTAACTGTTGCATTGTGCAGATTTATCAGTTTATCTTTCAGACAGCTATTACCAGCTGAAATGGTCTGAATTGTCAATTTGCCCCATTCATTTGGCAAGTAAGTATGAAAATTAAATAAAAACAGGGTCATTGTTGTTTCAATTTCAAAACACTTAAAAGTTCAGCGCTGCAGGAAGGACATGTCCAGGACCTGTACTCTTTTTTTCTGCAGCTATGTCTCTTATAAAGTGTGCAGAATGGGGTTTTGCATTTAATCCACAACAGAGCTTAAACTAACAGCTTAATCCAATTCAGGGTTGCAGGGAAGCTGGAGCCTATCCCAGCAGTCTTTGGGCAAAAGGCAGGGTACACCCTGGACAGCTCGCCAGTCCGTCGCAGGGCCACACAGAGACAAAAAACCACTCACGCTCACACTCACTCCTAGGGGCAATTTAGAGTACCCAGTTAACCAAACATGCATGTCTTTGGATGGTGGGAGGAAGCCGGAGCAGGGAGAACATGCAAACTCCACACAGAAAGGTCACTGACCTTTTTGCTGTGAGGCCACAGTGCTAACCACCATGCCACCGTGCATTCTGATTGGTCTATTCACATCCATTTGTATAATGCGGGTCCATCCCAGACACCTCCGAGTCCAGAGAAGTTGACACTGTATCTGGGCAACAGATACAGTGTATCTGTATATCTGTTGCCTACTGTATCTGTTGTTAATAGCCCACTCAAGTTTCAAGTGGCATTTGTGAAAGTCATTCTAATGAAGTGCTTGGAAAAACTTTCTTTAAGTAACCTCTCGATCATGTGGTTATGTTAGCTGTTGCTGAATGACCACACCGGAAACAATGCTATTTGAAGAATCAGCGATCAAAGGTGTGCCACTGGCTCATGTTGTCCCCCCCTTACAAAAATGAATCATCAACTGTAAAGAGAAAGATATGTTTTCAAATAGTTTAATTATTTTATTCTTTTTGTCTGTTTGTTAGAGATCTTGTGTCCTTTTCCTTTGAACTTTCAGTCCTGAATTACTCCCAACCAAGCTTTTATTTTCCTCTGATTTTTTTTGACGGTCAAAAGAGCTGAAATGGAATAAAGCGGATTAAATAAATATTCAATATGGGTCTTATTGACTGCAGTTAAGAAACAAAGTGAATGTTGATGTAAGATTCACTGCATATTTGTCATTTTCATACTGTTTCAACTTTCTTCTGATTCATGGCTGCAAACAGACTTGAATACTGAAGTATACTGAACTAAAAAATACTCAGTATCTGAGCAGGGCTGGTTATGTGGTGTGCACATTAAGACTCAGGATTCAACACTGAGTTCCATCATTTATTTTGTGTTAAAGGAGGGCTCTTCTCGATGTGCTGCAGATTCAACACACCTCACTCAAATTAAATGGATCTCGGAGCGAAGTCCTGCAAAATCATTAATTATCATTAATCATTAATTTGAGTCAGGTGTGTTGGAGCAGGTAAACAGTGATAACCTGCAGGACTGTAGACTTTGTGGGACAAAACTGAGCAGCCCAGATTTAGTGTATGATTTTGTCTGCAATAATATGATGTACAAACTGTCAGTGTGTTTATCTGATTGTGAATAATATCAGCTTCATGCGTTTGTTGGTTAAATGTTGATGTCTGCGGATTTATTTCACAACTTCATGTGCAGCAACATGTTTGTGGCTTTTTTTTAAATGCATGAATAATTTAGGATGTCCTGCTGAGCTAAACACACCTTTATGGGTCGGTTTCTGCATGATAAAGTTTGGGAACTCCTTTTAAAGTTGGACAGTCTCTATTCTGTCAAAGTTGAGCTGATATTTTTATGTTCTAATCTAATATTACATAAATCACATCAGGCAGAGTTGCTGGTAACCACTTTATGTTTTTGCTTTAGGAGTAAAAACTTGTGTTTTTTACTTTTCTTTCATGTGTTATATGTTACAATAAACTAGTATTTAACCTTTTAAGATATGACACATGAAATGATAAGAAAAGTCCTTTGTTTTTACTATAAAGTCTTTATTTGTCCTTTAGACAAATGTAAAACAAAAAAGTAACTAGTTTTTTAGGGATATTTTTGCCATTTATTACATGCAACATATCAAAATTCTAAAAATTGTAATCTTCTGCTTTCTGGCGTCAGAACACAAGAATCTGATTGTGTTCAAGAGGATTTTAAATTATGCCAAATGTCTCAGAAACTGTGGATCACAAATGTCACGCTGGACTGTGATTGGCTAAAAGATTTGCCGACAAAATGATTCATTCATGTTATTTATCTCAACATAATCCCATCATTAACACAGGAGTCCTGGTTGGACTGTTGTGTTGTACATTTTGAAGAAGGTAGAGAAGAGAAAACACTGAACTAGTGGTAGTAGTCTGATTTGGCTGTTGGTCTACAACAAAGTTATTCAATTTAGTTCCAAGAGGGCTGCAGTCCTGCAGATTTTCAGAGTGTCCCTGCTCCAACACACCTGATTAAAAGAGTTACTGTGCAGAACTTTATTGGCTGTTTGATCCATTTAATTTGGGTAAGGTGTGTTGAAGCAGGGACACAGTGAGAACTTGTAGGGCCAACCTGAGTAGACTTGATCTACAATAATAATCTTCAGTGATTACTTGGCCATTCTGTCTGTGCACGTACAGGTGCATGAGTGTGAGTAGCATATGCATGCAGTATATGAGTTGGGCTGGCTTGAGTGAGTATATGACTCCCGTCCAGGATCTGTGTCCCAGTCTAGCTCTGCCTACACACACAAACACACACACATGCATGCACACACAAGACACCCATATTACATTATGTAACTGTCATATAATCTCATACAACTATCACATTCTATCACAATCCTCGGTTTACATTTACAGTATTCCATCTGATGCAACAACAGGAATCTGACACTCAGATTGGACCCAGCAACCCTCCTGCTCCCTTTTCCTTTTTGCTCTCCACCAACCACATGTCTCCATGAGGTTTTGACCTTTGGTCACAAATCAAAATGAAAACTGTCAGTCTAATCATTCACTTCTCTTATAGTGTCTCCACATTTCCTGTTTGTAATGATGATCCCACTTGCTAGTGTATTTATACACGCCTCTCCCAAGAATGACTGAACCCAGTGAACTTAGTTATAAGTGACATGTTGAGTTAATGTGTGTGTGTGTGTGTGTGTGTGCAGGTGTTTATAAATGTGTTTTTAAAAAAGCAGAAGAGAAATTGTTCAAATTTGTCTTTGACACTGATACATTTATTTATATATTTGTGTTTCTAAGCCCATGGATCGAGTCACAGTACAAAACGTTGCCTGCTTTTTAAGCAAGTGTCACATGAGGAGCTGATGATGACTGTCATTTGGTGGTGGGGGTGGAGGTGGATTGGGGGGTTGTTGTAATTTCCTCCATCTGATTTGACACTATTTTTCCATCATGTAAGCCATCACATACTTCTACAAGTCTTCCCTCATCAAAGCATTCAATACAACAGTCAAAACAGGACTCCTACACGAAAAAACGATGTAATTCTATCATTTTGTCAGCAAATTGTTTAACCAACAACAGGCCAGCGTGACATGTGTGATATATACAGTTTCTGAGATATTTTGCTTCACTTTAAAGTAAAAACTTTACTCGAAACAAAATCTTCTGCCCTTTGATAGATACCTGGATGCAGAAGATTTCACTGTAATAATTTTCACATTTTACACTGCAAAAACTGAAATCTAAGTAGATTAAAAATCTTAAATTAAGTACACATATGCTTATTTTTTTAAAGGTATCATAATTCTCGGTTTTTATGCCAGAGAATTCCTCTTGTTTTAAGAGTATTTTTACTTGTTTTGGGAAGTCTTGACAAGCAAAATTTTCTTGTTTTGTTGGCAGATAATTTATCTTATTTCAAGCAACATTTACCTAATTTTGGGGGTTTTTTTCTTGTTTTTTTAAGGCTGAGTTTTTGCAGTGTACATGGTAAATATTCAAAAGAAAAATGTATTTCTTTTTTTTATTTTTGCTACAGCTTGTTAAAGAGCTAAAAAATTACTTTCTTACTATTTTTTCATTGTTGGGGCCTTAAAAGGCTTAAATCACACATTGCACTGAATTGTTCCAACATGTAAACAAAATGTGGCAACGCATGACTACTAGAAAATGTTTAAGACCTCGGTCTATGGAAGGTGTTTTTGGCCTGCAGCACTAACAGTATTATGTCAAATGTTTAACCGGGAAAAAAAAAAACCTGGCAAACCATGATGTTTTGAAATAACCCAACAGATCATTTAAAACTGTTTGTCTTGAGGTGCTGTTGTTCTGGCAATGAAGGATAAGGGCATGTAGGTTCTAGTAACTGCGTCACCTGGATTTAGTTCTTTAGCTATCTTGCAAATCCTTTGTGAGTGTTGCACACAGAGTAATGATTCAGATCATGTGTAAGTCACCTTTTCCATGCTTCAGAGTTGAGAATAGTTTTTGCGCATGCATGCATAGTGGTTGTGTGTGTGTGTTTGAGAGATCATCATGTGTTCAAGATAGAAAAGAAATCTATAAGAAAGTTTTGACATGTACAGTGCAGGTGGGACCAATCACAACAGAGTCTCAGTGAGACAGCATTAAAAAAAAAAAAAAAAAAAAAAAACAGTGACCAGTGTCAGAAGTTATGTGGGACACCATGATTTGTACCCTCTTTAAAAACGGTCATGGAAGAGTACACCTCTGGCACAGCGTGTTAACATCAACACATTAACCTCATGGTTGCATTAAGCCAAATTTTGGGAACTAGATGCTGGGTAGATGGGAGTGTTTTATGTGATTTACCTGTGAAAGTGTTTGAAAATGATTGGATGGAAGTTTTGTGCTTGATTTTGGGTGAGTTGCACGTTTTGTAAAGGACTGTTTTTAATTTAGTGTTATTGCTGCTTTTTAGCTTTTAGTTTGATGAAGTAAAGCACTTTGTGCTGCTCTTTTTATGATAGGTGGTGTGTAGATGACGTTTTAATTGACTGATTGAACATAACTCTAAAAAACATAAATAACTGAATCAATTATTAAGTTAGTCAGACCCAAAAATGAGTTTTCAAAAAGGAACAGGAATTGTTTCTTCCAGCTCAAATGATGTGAAAGTAAAACTTTTAAAAACAGGCCAACACACAAATAAAGAAGTTTAAGGTTAAGCTAGACTCAAATGGGTCAAGGTTTGCCATCAGTGCTTCAATGTTTCATGTTTTTGCATCAGCCAGTGAATAAAGGTATAAAATAAGATTAACAAATTCCCAATGAAGCAGCTCTTGTTGTTCTAAGATCACTAAATGAGTCAGAAAGGTATCTGGTCATGCAACTGTGACAACACAAAGCTTATACGTGAGAGAAAAAGGCATTATGTGGCTTTCTGGAATATGGAGTTTTAAACATCAATTATGGCAGCTCTTATTGTAATAATTGGGTTTTTATTTCAATTAAATAAAATCACACTTTTGTGGGAACTAGACATTATTTCTTTGAAAGATCTTTAACTTTGAACCAGTCCTGATGAGATGTTATGATGTTGCTGCCTGGAAACAACAACCATCAACAACCATCTGAGAAGCACCTTTTAGTTCCGTCAGGTGGGTTAGTTGCTTATGTGGAGTTGGAGAAATTAGATTTTAAAATGGTAAATTTGAAAATATCTTAGCCTCAAAACAAGTTTTATGTCTGCATGAGGTTATTTGTGTCATCAGCAATCTGTCCCATAGTGTGTCGCCATAGGGGCGAATGAAACGTGAGAATATTCTAATCAGCAGTAGGTTGAATGTGTGATATGTCAGCACTGTGCAAAGGACAGGATGAGTGCTTTATTTTGTGCAGATACCCAGAATAGGTTCACTTCCTGTATATACTAAGCCCACGCCCATGTGTGCTTCCTCCTTTCAGAACCCATTTTTTCTTTTCTAAGCAGTGTTTTTCAGCCTGAAGCAGACATGTAGCCACTGAACCTGCCTAACAAGAAGACTGGTGCCCACAGAATACCATGGAAGCTTAACATAAAGGAAGTGAAAGTTGGCTCACTCAAAACACAAATGCTTCCCGATGCATAAGCATTGTATGCTGCCTATCTTGTACGCTGCCTATCTTTCCGCCATTTGTTAAAGTTGATAAGGTTTGTTGAAGTGTGTACTCAGGACTTAAACTGAGACCAGATTAGATAAAATGGGTTTTCTTGAATCTTAATTCAGGATAGTCCTGTGGACTGTGAGATTGGCCAATTTCCACCCCTTTCACACCTTTGGTTTGGTTTGTGTTCAAACCACACTTACCTCAGATGAACCGAACCGTCTGGACAACAACGCATGGTTAAAACAGCTGCTTGAGACCTGCTCTCAAATCACACACACGCTTTCATGGTCAGAAAAAGCTTAGAACAATGCTATGATAGCAACCAAACATAATCAATTGTGAACGTTTTCTTTCTGTTTTTTTAAACAGATACCGTGTAACTTTTGGCCACTCGGGGCTCAAAACTTGTAAGTTCCCACAGGAACACAGTCGCAAAATTAAAGTTTTTACCATAGATTATAGTTTTGAGTATCAAATGAAGCAGTAATGCATTGTTATGAAAACGTCAGAATTAGCCCTTAGCTTGAGGGACAATAGTACAGTGTCCCATTAAACAGCTTATGAAAACCACAAAACTAAACCGGGCCAGGTGCTACTGTAATTCCCATGCCATGAGATGCAACTTTTACCACATGATTTGAATCCTGCAGCTTAAAGAACGATGCAACTAAAGTATAGATTCTTACTGGCTAATGAATCATTTTGCACTTTATTCTCACACCCTCATCATGGAAAACGCACAAAGAAATGCATGTGATGCAGCGTTCAAGTTAAAGGCAAACCCTACGGCTGTTGGAGAAGGAAAAAGAGCTGCTGCATGCTCTTTTTTTTTTTTTTTTTTTTTTTTTGTCTTGTCCAGCATTTAGGCAAGCAGAATGATGGTCTGGATGCTGTGTTCTGCTGAGCAAATTTTCTCTGCCAAGGGAAGCTTTATAGATATAATGATCCCCTTGACTTTCTGAATTTTTATTTTATTTCTATATTTATTTTGTATTGTTGTTTGAATTGTAGAGTTTGTACTGCTGGACCAGAGAGGACACACGAAAGACAGAAAGAGAAAGGAGAAGAAACACCTCATAAGAAAAGTGAAAGAGATAAAGGGAGAGAAAAGGGAGAGAAAAAAAAACCTAAAAAAATAACCCAAAAACAAAAAGAAAGAAAACAACCTACAGATGTATACATACACACACATACATACACACACACATACACACACATATATATATATATATATATACATATGTACACATATAAATATACACACACACCTCTATGCACACACATACACACACATACATACGTACAAACATATACGCACTTGCCAGTATTAACACATATGCATACACATACAAGCCAACTTTAGATCATAGTAACTAAACTATGAATCTAAAAAGTTAAATATAAATGAGAAACAAACAGAAATGAGAAAACTAGCTGCTGTTAGTGAATAAACCTGCAGACAACTCGGTGACTGTGTCACATGCAGAACATGCAGAGTGGAACGTGTTCCGGAAAAGGTGATCATGCCAGTGTGACCCCTCCCACACAAGGGCAAGAGGCACGCTAGGAGTACCCCCGAGACCCGGGCCATCGGCAGCCACCCCCAGGCGCAGACCCCAACTGCCCCATCCCGGAGCCAGCCACGCACTGACCCAGGAGGAGGCAGAGGGGGGTCCCAGCCAGAGTCCCCCGCAGTCAGGGGGAACAGGCCCCAGCAGGCACGGACCAGCGAGGACCGGCCCCACCGGGCACCGGCCACCCAGGGCAGACACCGACGGAGGGCCGGGATCCCCAGACCGCCACCGAGCGGCAGCCAGGCCGCACCCCAGTGCACCAGCAGCGCTCCCAGAGCACCAAGACCCTCCACGCACCTACGCACGCACACACACACATGTGCACACACATGTGCACACACACACACACACGCACACATGTGCACACACACATGCACCCACTCACCTACCCCCACCCACACCCATCCACACTTCCTCCTTAAACACACCCTATCCACCCATTCTCTGACACACACTCAAACTCACACTCTCCTACCCCCGTTCTTTATACTCACACACCCCCTCACACACACATCCCTGCTCCCTCTATAATCACCCATTCTTCCATACACGCATACCCCACTCTACACACGCACACACCTCCCTACACCCCTCTATCCACATTCACACTCCTCATTGTACACCCACCCCATCACTCCCCCGTATCACCAACATAACCCCACATACACACCCCCACCCATCTGCATACACCCCCCCTCCTCCTATCCCAGCGGCCACCCACTTTCCTAAATTCTTTCACCCCCCCCACCCTAACATTCATTCACCACTTCATCCATTGGCTCATGCGCGCCCTCATCTTTCTTTCCCAACGTGTCCCCTGTGAGATACCCCCGGGGGAGCAGGGGATAGGAGGGCCCCGATCAGGGCCCCACAACTACCCTCCACCCCTGTCAACGCCCCCCACCACTTCACACATGCAGCCGATCCAGCACCACCCAGGGCCAGCAGCAGTCCCACCCCTGCCAGGCCAGCCCAGACCCAGGTCACCTGAACAGCACTACTCCCCCGCCCAAACTCCTCCGGCACAGCCCCGGAAATAGGGGCGTGGCAGGACCCCATCGACACCCCCCCCCTCCCAGCTTATGAATGATTGTGAAGTGTGTGTTGTTTGCAATTAAAATTGGGAAGAAGTAACCACATCATGTTGGGAGCGGGACCACCAAAGCAGCCCCGCCCACCGCCCACTGCATGGCCTGCCCCCCAAAATATGTCCATGTGTTGTCAGTGTGTGTTTTTTGTGTTATGTTGACTAAGTGTAATTAAAACTGGGAGGTGAACCGATGCTGGGTGCAGCGATCGAGACCACCTTGATGGCCTCTCTCACCATCCAGATCAACGTGTCCACCTCCCAACGCCCTGCCTGTATGTGGTGGAAGAAGGGAAGGAGGAGGGTCCGGGGATTTAGGTCCCGAGGGAAGCGCGCCTCCCTCAAGAAGATGAGCCACCTGCGGCACGAGGCACATACCCCATTCCCAGGGCCCCCGAAGGCCAGGACAGGCCAAGGGCAGCTGCCCCAACAACCAGGGCCCTCAGCAACCCCAATAAAGGAGCCGCCACCGGCCCCAGAAGGCACCAACGAACCACATGCAAAAGTGGGGGGGGGGGCAAGGAAGAGGAGGGGCGGCAGAAGGAGAGACAGACCAAGGGCCCACCGCCCCCACACCCCTAGGAGACGCCCCCACCCAGAGACACGTTGCATTCCCTCCTCCTTTACACACCAACCCATACACACCCCCTCACCATCAGCCTGGTATACACACACATCTACACACAGACACACCTATAGACCCACACATACATCTATACACATACACACCCATTCTAACAGATACAGGACCAAAAGTTTAGTCCACCTCCAAAACCCTACATCCCACTCACCTCCCTGCCCATCACAAAACACCCCTTCTCATTCTACCTACCCTAGAACAAACCACCACAACTCCCCACTTCTCTCACTGAAGTCCTACCCCCTTCATAATCATGACCCTTCACCCCCCTATACACCTACATACACATGCACCCCCCCACTCCCCCCAGCATGCTCAGTTAAGGTGAGTTTTATATTCAGGTGCACTCTATCGCCCAGAAATTATGGTAATCGTCCTGTTACTTCTTTTGCAGCTACATGAATTATATGAAATTACTTTAATGCAAAGCAGCCAATCTTGTGTAAAATCAACTAGTTGAACATTTAGCTTTAACGTTTAGCTTCGACTAAACAGCAAAATAAAAACATATGGAGCCATGTTCTGCAGCTCATCAGGCACTTGCTGCCATTGTTTTGAATAAACGCTGGTTGAAAGATGTGAAAAGCTTGATCATTTTTGGTATGTTTACCCAGCAGAGAAAGAGCTAACTTACCACTCTAATGATACTGAGGCAAACAGAGAGTGGGTTCTGCATCCACACTCTTCTTTCAGCAGACTCCAATGAGCAAAGTCTTTGCCAAGGTCAACTCATGTCTTTCCTCTGGAGCAATCCCTTTCCCGCTTGCTCTTTCTAGCCTCCTCAGACACCATTTTCACCTTCTTACTTCATTCAGCCATGACAAACTTGACCCAGAAATAATCCCTAATTACTCACATTGGGCTAATATTTGGGACAAAAGTTACATGGTGTCTCTTTGAATAGAACTTGAAACAAAAGTCAGCTTTCGCTTCATGTGTGTTTCTAAAGCAGTTTATTTACCAAGTGCAGTGAATTAGGGCAAAGCTATCTCAGTGTAAGTTTCTGTTTGGCTTTCCCTTTCATTTCACAGGAAACAGGAGGGGGAAGTAACAAAGAGCAGTCGCTCAAGTCCTGCACTTTACTAACAACTTATATTAAAGCTGCACCCCTGAACTTTGGCAAGTTTTTTACACCGAGTTGCCCCGAACAACCATAATTCCTAACCCATCTCACATCATGTCTACTCTGAGCTTTCTCCAGCGAGTAAAAGTCTGTCATATTTCCTCGCAAGTCATTGATGAAGAAATAGCAGGAAATTCTGTGTATTCGGGTTGAAAATACAGACAAGTGCAAATGTTTCCTTTCAGCCACAAACAATGAAATGAAAACTTCCGTTAGGTTCCCTTTGATGTGTGGCAAACGTTCTCATTGTTCTTTCGTAACAATAACATGAAGCAGGAAGGGTCAGAGCAAATCCATGTCTGTTTATATAAAAACTATGATGTGGCATTTCTCTTTTTATTCTGTTTACAGACATTTGCAAACATCTGAAGAACACATCTCCAAAAGTAAGGATGTATGGAGCAGGTTCTCTTTGTCAACCCCAGAACCGGCTAACTCTACGTACGTCACTTCCTCTGTGCTCACATAGCATGAACATAGAATGAACGTAAACATACAACATGAACATATTGTATATATGATAATATACATTATCAACCTCAGTCTTTAATGCACATGTTTTTGAGTACTAAAATGTTTCTGCACTGGAGGAAGATTTTTTTTTTGCCTGCATAACAAATATGTTTTTAAGGATTCTATCCTATTCTACAGCTACTATCTATAATGTCGTCTACTGTTTGATTTCTTACTTGTGTTGTTCTCACTCTCATGTCAGTCGCTTTGGATAAAAGTGTCTGCTTAAAGACTGTAGAATAGAAAAGGTTTTTAAAGATATTAAAAGATCTCTGGGACACTTTGAAAATGTCAGCACACTTGGTCTCATATTAGTCTTGCACATTTACCAGCTATTCTAGAAACTGATTTACTTTACCTGTCTGTCACTTATTTAGAAATATGGCAGTAAAGATACAGTGATGTCCTCTCTTAGTTAGTATTTCACCAGATGCACCTCAGCTCTTCTAGCTGTTGATGAACAGCAGCGTAATGCAATCCAGCAACACACATGCCACAGTGGTAGTAACTTCTAGGTGTGATGAAGGGGCTGCTGCATAGGTGCAGATCAACATGTTCTTTTTGTTGCTGTGTCCTGTTGCACTGACCAGTGTGGCCACATAGCAAGGGTGTTGGCATGTGCACATCTCTGTAAGCCAGTCAGTGAAAAAGTCTTAGTCAGCCCTGACTGGAGCAAAATTGAAAATGCCTTCAAAGCCCCGACAGTGCTGCACATCACTTGCCAGCACATAGATAAATGGTTGATGATTACTTTAAGTACCCTGATGATAGGGAACTCGGCCCGACCTCAACTTGATTATGCACCAACACTGGCGTTTTAGGGATTCATAGAGGAAGGGGTGTCATTTTTTTTTAAGCCTGTGGCCATCAGGAAGTGTTTTGCCTTGCTGTTGCCATGGTGACATTAATGGTAGCTCATGTCTGGGCTTTTCTAAACACCAGGTGAAGAAGCCACAGTTTTACAAGGCTGCCAATCTTCTGTCTTTGTGTTTTCAAGAAGACTTAATGTCATTGGCCCTGCCTGATGTTTACACAAATCTTCTTGAAAGTGCAGCGAGAGCTCAGTTATGTTTGGCTGAAGTTGCCAAGAAGTCTTGAGACAGCAAAGCACCGTCTCGTTAATCACAAAAACAGGCAACATAATAATCTAGTTTCCAGCATTAGGTTATGTCCAAACATTCCACTGATATTTCAGTCTTCAGAAAATATTGCAATATTTTATAGTCCTGCTTTGAAGATTGAAAAACATCTTCATTCCAGCTGGTGAAATTTCTCCTCCATTTGAATTTTTTTCTTTCTTTGACTGTGAACGTCTTGGTCCTTTCTCTTTGAAATAAGATCACTGCTAACATTTCTAATTAGCAGTAGTGGTGCCCCAGTTAGCATGGTAATTGTCACATCGCCTTGAGGTCCTCTCACGTTTCGCACGTGTTGTAACACAACAAAAGTCTGATCTGCGATGAGATCGTTTTACTTTCATCATTTCTCTAGGGTGGGTGGGGGGGCTCAAAAACAGTCTTTTGGGTCAGAATAATTATCTCCCTGAACTCATTCTAGCTCTCACTCGTTGGCAGAGGCTCACATGGTTGTACACATCGTATTGATTGTCTGCTGTGCTGGGCAGCTAGCTGAGGCCACACACAGGCTGGTGTTCCATTACCTCGTCCCAGCATCTCAGAACACAAGGTGAAAAGGTTAAGATAAAAAAATGAGGCACTTTGCACTTTGAGGAGCACTGACACAGTGACACAAACTATCATGTAACACCTGCAGCATCTCAGCTATCACATCTTTATGCTGTATTTGGGTACACACTTCATGGTTAAATGTATGGTTGTATGTTGTGTACCTCCAATTTGTGTGTATTGTTTATTGTTTAATTTATTTGTCAAGTAAGTGATACAACGGATAAAGCGATGGATTTTGTATCATGGCTTTGAAGAGGTTTTTTTAGTCACTGAATTCTTGTGCGAATTTCTTTCTTCCACTCTTTGTTCTTTCATCCACTCAATGTTCTTGTGCTGTTTTGCTTTTATTGTGAGGCCAGGCGACAATGAGGTCATGGAAAAGTCTGCAACTTACACATCTTGCATTGTGAATTCTGAGGTGCAGTTTTCAGGGTCATCATATGTCTTTTTAACTTTAGGTTTTACTTATACAGAACGTGTAACATTTATTTTCCAGTGTTTGCTGGAGTTGATAGAATCCACACGACACCCCTCATGATGGGAATTATTCTCAAGTGCCATCAGTGCCCAGCATGATCTGATCAGACAAGTAGGCTTGGCATGTCAATGTTTGTTTTCTTTTTTCAGTTTTTTTTTTGTCTGATTCAAATGATCTAATCAACACATGATACTGATGGAACAGCTGATGTGTATAAACTCATGTAATCTGTATCCTTGACATAGCATTATCTTTTTTATATATATATTATTGATTTCAAATAATAATATCTCATTCAGAAGGGTAATTTCAAGCAGTCAAGTAAGAAATGTGCACAACAGTATTTTTTTTAATTGAACTGAAAATAGAATTTGAATTAAAATTTTCATTTAGCACACGTACTAGAATATGATTGCCATTATTGCAAAGCTCACAATAAAGACAGTGAGGAGGGATGTCATGGCAGGGATCCCAGGTTGGATTCAAACCCACAACATCAAAACTGTACAGTCTCTTAGTCTTAATAGTTCTTTCTTGAGCAGAGTAAAATTACTATTAAAATGTCCTTTTCCAAGGCCAAACTACTTAATAAATATCCTCTGGCATTAAAGCTATCTCGCATCTCTTACACATTATTAGTCTATTCACAGTTTCTCGCCTTCCACCTTTCTCATGCACCTCGGCATAAAATCTGCACAGCAACTTTTAATTCATTTTGCATTTAATTATTTTGATATAATTTATTATTTTATTGTGACTTTGCTATTTGTGTTGTTTTCTTTTACATTTTCACACCATCTGTAATGCTTTTAATGTTTCATGTAAAGCACTTTAAATTGTCTTGTAGGAAAGGTGTTATATAAATAAATTTGCCTTGCCTTGCCTTTAGAGAGAATACCTAGAAGCCACCAATTTCAGTTTTCATTCATATTTCCTGAGCTAATATCATGAACAATCAACAGTCTGTGTCTGTGTGAGTGGGTGGGAGCAGCACACATTTGATGTTTCCTGAAACTTATGTAAGCAAAAGATCTCTGTGCAGCATGACTGAGCAGTGTCACTGACCTCTTGCTTGTGCTTACATCGGTTCTGTGTGGCGACGTTTTCTCAGACTCCAGAGGCCCCTACTAGATAAATGGATTTTCTGTTATCGAGGTTTCTCCAGGGTTAGCCTTTGGTTTTCCGTCCTACAGCACTGATTCATTCTTACTGTGGTAAATCACCATGGTAACTTGAGCTGAACGGCTAACCGGCTCTGGGACAGGCTATGTTCTGGACAAGAGATTGGTAGTTAAAAAGGCACCACCTCCTGACCTGTCTTTTTCACATGCACATTGACGAATGTTTACCCCAGATGCTCCTGCAGGTGACATGGGTCTGTCCATGACTCCCACGTCTTCTGGGAGTCCTACCCAGAACTTGAGCAGTGTATTACAAATCTACATTAAATATTTTCATCATGTTTATAAATTGTTCTTTTTATACTTTTCAAAGTCATTTCTTTCCATCAGGGATTATGCCGACCAGCCCTTCTTAATGATCTTTATGTTAACCCCAAAGCCTCAAACAAAGTTTAATACGGCCCTTGCAAACACCAGGGTAAGGACATAGATGACATTTGGAATCATTAAAGCCATGTTTAGCTGTTTTAGAGGTTTCAGGGTGGCTCCTGACAGGACATCCAAAATATTCTCTGCATGTGTTGTACTACAACTCTGTTGATACCCCTCCTCCTCATGTGGTGGACCCTATCGCTCCTGATTACCCCGCAGGAATGGTTATGAAAGATGTCATAACACAGCAGTTTTAGTTTTTGTATTCAGTTTCAAGCTCTAACTTTCTTTTGTATAACCCCCTCACAGAGTCTGCCTGGACCTGAAACAAAGTCAATACATGCAGCTGCTTCAGCAGCCATTTGTCATGGCTCGCTTTAAACTAATGCCACCGCCACAGCTACTACCCTCATTAAATTAGAGTTCATTATATTATCTCTCAAGTGTCTTGCTGTGGTTTATTTTGAGGTGGAGGCCACATATTCAGGATCAGGATGGCTTCCCCTTTCCTGTAAAATAAGCATACCAGTTAATTACTCATATGATAGAGAGCAGTTGTTAGTATAACAAGCTGAATGTCTAAGTTAACCCAGATAACAGAGAGATTTCCCAGGTTAGTTAATCCCACTTTGTTACTCCAAAATATTGCTATAACAAGGTGATGGGTTTTGTGACTTTACTATTTAAACTTCACATGAGTTGTTTAATCTCAAAGACATGAGTAGACCCGAATGGATATCCAACCTTTAAGATTTAGGATTCTCTATTGAGTTGTCCTCTTAATTTAAAACCATAAAACACAAGAACCCCTTTGTTGGATTAACTCAAATAAAGCTTTGCAGCTGGATGCCTTACTTTTTTAAGTGACTCAACTTTAAGACCTGTTTTGTTTTGTTGCTTGTTGTTGTGGTTGTTTTATTCAGTGTAATTCTTCAGTGTACCACTCCACCTGTCCAACCCTTTTTGTGAATATTGTTATCCATCCATCATCTTAACTGCCTAGTCTAATTCAGGGTTGCTGGAAGCTGGACCCTATCCCAACGATCATTGGGAGAGAGGCAGGGTACACCCTGGACAGGTCACCAGTCCATTGTAGGGCAAGACTGTTATTTGTTCATTAAGGATGCACTCCAGAAAGATGAGTGGAACATTTCAGTCAGCATCAAAGATGATTGCAGTGAGTGCTTTGGGAACACCTGGCAGAATGACCCAGTGAGTCACCTGTGCCTTCCCCCGTAAAAGCCACATTCCAAGTTGGAGCATGTCACATCTGTTATATCCTGGATAAGCCAGTCAGCTGTTGTGTTTGGATCATGAGGATTTCTCCTGCCTGATCTGTCATTAGTGGCATGCATTAGAGGTGCCAGAGGGGCTCTTGCCATCCTGGCCATGGCTGCCACACTCCAAAGCTCTCCCCAGGGTGTCCATGTGAGTTGCCCTTAGGCATGTGGTTTTAAACTACTGCCTTGGTCTCTTGTTTACCCAGAGCAACCCTCTTTCCTGAGATTGAGAGTTACTTGGAGCTGGCCCTTGGCATAGGCCATAGGTTGCCACTAACGGTGCCATACACTGCAGGGTTGCTGGTGTGAGGAAAAAAACAAAACAAACCAACAAAAAAAGAAACGAATAAATAATAGCCAAAAAAAGAGCTGAGACCAGTTGACTTTACTTAATAGATAGGGTTAATAGATACAGAAAAATATTAATAATGCCCCACCCCTCATTGTTTCTGTGTTTGACTGACCTTGCCAGAACCTGTCAAATTGCTTGTTCAGAGGAGGAGGAGGAGGAGGGACGATCTATGGTGACTCATATTTCAAACAGAGGTTAATGTTGACAGATGTCAACAAGTGCTCAGGAGTGGCTTTCAGAAAGTTTACTAAAGAGGTTGGAGTATAGAGGTATATTTTATACATTACAAATGCTGTTTAACTTTTAATCTGTGCCAGCTAGATGCCTGGTAAGCTGACATAAAGCAGTTTCCACATAATAATGCTGTAGATCAAGGGGCTCAAACTTGCGGTCTGCAGGCTAGTGGAGGTCCTTGGGCCGAGTGTGGACTTTTTTGGTAAGTCAAGCCCATGCCCCAGCTCCTCATCACAAAGTAAGCCTTAACATAGTGCCACCGTCTTGCCTTGACTGTCTGCAACCAAACTCTCCCTCTTCGTCCTAAGGAACCATGGGAAGTTTGGGGAAAGTCACAGTATTCCTTCCACATTCCCATCTTCTGCCATGTGTGATGTCAGGAAGTGAAGCGTATCAGACATGCCAAGAGCCTTGACAGCATGGCAGGATTTAGCATCCATGGGATTAAGATCAGGCTGTAAATTTTCCATGAAGTCCTAAAACCCTGTTTGGTAATGAAATCCATACCAAGTTATTTATACATTTTAGAAAATAGTACAAATTTGCACATCTGTGATTAACAAATGACAGTTTACTTTGAGGGTCTACCTGGTGGAATTCTGTTGTGCAGAAAAAAATAATCTAAATGTTTTCGGAAACTGTTAATCAGTCCCAATCATTAGTTTGGAGGAATTTAAACAGATCAGTTTTGAATTAGAAATGCAAAAGATATTCATTAATTTTGTGGGACACATTTTGCATAGCAATTGTTTTATCCTTGCAGCTTTATGAAGGTAGACAGAAATATTTGGACTTTTTTTTTTAATTCATAGTACAAATCTGTAACCTGCTTCAGATTACTGTTTCCACATACATATTGTATTATGTTCTCTACACATTATTGCATGGGATATTATTTTACATTTGCAATGGGATTTACTATGTGATCTCAATGTCCTGCCACAAGTGTTTCCACCAGGGCATAGTGTAGGTGTGCATGTGAGTTCACTGACATTGGATACTTATGAGCGAGGGTGGAAAATGTTCAGAGAGCCATACGAAGAAAGTGACTGCAAACTCTTGAGGGTTCTGTCTCAACTTCCCCTTCCTCCCTGGCTATATTTAAGCTGTTCTTGTCAAGTGCAAACACTCAATCGAATAGACTCTAATATACCTTACATATTTTTCTCTCCTACAGGCCTGTTTCTTTCTTTTTTTTTGCTTAATTTCAAAAAGTTATTTTCATAATCCCTCCCCCTAGGTAGCCCTCCTTGTTTCTTTTTTTTTTTTCTCTTCTTAATTTCAAAGGTTTCTCTGATACTTTATATCTTAAGTAGGCCAAAACTAGTTTCCAGTCATTATTATGAGTAGAGAATAGATGGGAACAAAGTTTTTTTTTTTTTGGAAAATCAGTGACTCCTGTTGACACCCTTACATCTTTCTCAACGTGTTTGCACAGTCTTCATCACTTAGTGTTC